>NC_089843.1:6195908-6302968 GCF_035609145.1 Eleutherodactylus coqui | reverse complement strand
TCTCCTCTCCATGTAATCTTGCCTGTACAGGGAGGGGAGGAGGTGAGCTGTGACTATTGTGACTGGTGGGTCCTGTGTTATCTATACATAGGTGTCTCCTCTCAGTGTAATCATGTCTGTACAGGGAGGGGAGGAGGGGAGCTGTGACTATTGTGACTGGTGGGTCCTGTGTTATCTATACATAGGGGGCCTGCTCTCAGTGTAATCCTGTCTGTACAGGGAGGGGAGGAGGTGAGCTGTGACTATTGTGAATGATAGATCCTGTGTTATCTATATATGGGTGTCTCCTCTCAGTGTAATCCTGTCTGTACAGGAAGGGGAGGAGGTGAGCTGTGACTATTGTGACTGGTGGGTCCTGTGTTAACTATACATAGGTGTCTCCTCTCAGTGTTATCCTGCCTGTGACAATAATGAGATGACGGCTGAGAAGTTTTCTATACAGAACAGGAAGCATCAGGCTATTATTAGTCTTAGTGGTCAGTGTGCAGGGAGGGGAGGAGGCGAGCTGTGACATCCATCAGTGGTCCGTGTGACATAAAAATCAAGTCACCCAAAATTCTTAAAAGGATATTTAGTATTAAAAAAAGTGACTTCTGTAAGAGGACGTTTTCCTTTAAGAGCGCATTTAGATAAAACTGCATTAAGAAAGGGCATCCCAGCCGCTGTGTGGAAGCTACACCCCGCTGATGTAGATGGTCAGGAAGGAGCGCAGAGGGGGCTGCAGGATTACTAAGATACGGTGCTTTCCTCCAGAAACAGCGCCACAGCTAGCTGCAGGTTGCAACTGGTATTGCAGCTGTACCGCACAGCCAGGGAGTTGGGTGGTTCTTTATGAGAGAGCAGCCAGATTTTTCTGATCTCAGACATCCCATTCAACTGCAATCAAACTTGAAGACATACAATAAGTAGTCCGCTGGGTGAGCGAGGCCGACAGGCGACCCCTGCATGTCAACAGTCTTCATTCTGCAAAATGGGGAACTGACAAAAAGGAAAGAGCTGACAAGAGCGCCCCCCCTGGTGAGGGGAGAATAACAGAAGAGGAAGACTTCATCATGAAACATGTGGTACCTGGGCGCCAGTACATCCTCCCACTAGTGGCCACAGGGTACCCCAACTCATTATGCTGCCTGGCAGCAGTACTGATAGTGCCCGTTAGTGGTGCCCATAGCAATAATGACCCCATTTAGTGACCCAGTAGTGATACTAACCCCCCCCCCATGAATCCCACCTGTATCACTATGGAGTGCCGATGACTACAGATTATTTGTACCTCCACACTCACACAGCAGGGTTTGTTACAATGTGTCGGCCTGGACACAGACACTGATCTTTAGCTCAGGCTTCCTATACTGATACACTGTAACAGACTGTAAACAAGATCTCTGCTTGCATTAGAGAACGGAAATCGTTTTGACGGTTCCTGGCTGGTACGGCCGAGGTTTATTACATCCAGGGCTTCCACACGGACCAGTGCCAGAAGCCCAACAGGGGAGAGGACTTTGTTACAATGTGCCCAGTGCAGACGGCTCCGCTCCTAGCCCCCATTACCACGGCCGGCCTGAGGACAAGCAGGAGGAATGCCGTGTACCACCCGTGTACAGAGCCCGTGACACGAGGAGGAGAGCGCCGCATGAAGTGTTGTGCAACTCGCAGCACATGGAACCCATCAAAAGGACAAGTCTCAGTGCTACATAGAGGTCACACAACACGCCTGCTACATGCCCGAGCATGGCCCCCACATAGAGGTCATACAACACATGTCTGCTACATGCCCGAGCATGGCCCCCACATAGAGGTCATACAACACATGTCTGCTACATGCCCGAGCATAGCCCCCCCATAGAGGTCATACAACACATGTCTGCTACATGCCCGAGCATGGCCCCCACATAGAGGTCATACAACACGTCTGCTACATGCCCGAGCATAGCCCCCACATAGAGGTCATACAACACATGTCTGCTACATGCCCGAGCATGGCCCCCACATAGAGGTCATACAACACATGTCTGCTACATGCCCGAGCATAGCCCCCCCATAGAGGTCATACAACACATGTCTGCTACATGCCCGAGCATGGCCCCCACATAGAGGTCATACAACACGTCTGCTACATGCCCGAGCATAGCCCCCACATAGAGGTCATACAACACATGTCTGCTACATGCCCGAGCATGGCCCCCACATAGAGGTCATACAACACATGTCTGCTACATGCCCGAGCATAGCCCCCACATAGAGGTCATACAACACATGTCTGCTACATGCCCGAGCATGGCCCCCACATACAGGTCACACAACACGCCTGCTACATGCCCGAGCATGCTTCCACATAGAGGTCATACAACACATGTGTGCTGCATGCCCGAGCATGGCCCCCACAGAGGTCATAAAACACATGTCTGCTACATGCCCGAGCATGGCCCCCACATAGAGGTCATACAACACATGTCTGCTACATGCCCGAGCATGGCCCCCACATACAGGTCACACAACACGCCTGCTACATGCACGAGCATGCTTCCACATAGAGGTCATACAACACATGTCTGCTACATACTCGAGCATGGCCCCCACATAGAGGTCATACAACACATGTCTGCTACATGCCCGAGCATGGCCCCCACATATAGATCATACAACACATCTGCTACATGCCCAAGCATGGCCCCCACATAGTGGTCACACAACACGCCTGCTACATGCCCAAGCATGGCCCCCACATAGAGGTCATACAACACGTCTGCTACATGCTCGAGCATGGCCCCCACATAGAGGTCACACAACACATGTCTGCTACATGCCCGAGCATAGCCCCCACAGAGGTCATACAACACATGTCTGCTACATGTCCGAGCATGGCCCCCACATAGAGGTCATACAAGACATGTCTGCTACATGCCCGAGCATGGCCCCCACATAGAGGTCATACAACACATGTGGGCTACATGCCCGAGCATGGCCCCCACATAGAGGTCATACAACACATGTCTGCTACATGCCCGAGCATGGCCCCCACATAGAGGTCATACAACACATGTCTGCTACATGCCCGAGCATGGCCCCCACATAGAGGTCATACAACACGTGTGCTGCATGCCCGAGCATGGCCCCCACATATAGGTCATACAACATGTCTGCTACATGCCCAAGCATGGCCCCCACATATAGATCATACAACACATCTGCTACATGCCCAAGCATGGCCCCCACATATAGATCATACAACACGTGTGCTGCATGCCCGAGCATGGCCCCCACATATAGGTCATACAACATGTCTGCTACATGCCCAAGCATGGCCCCCACATATAGATCATACAACACATCTGCTACATGCCCAAGCATGGCCCCCACATATAGATCATACAACACATCTGCTACATGCCCAAGCATGGCCCCCACATATAGATCATACAACACGTCTGCTACATGCCCGAGCATGGCCCCCACATAGAGGTCATACAACACGTCTGCCACATGTCCAAGCACGGCCCCCACATATAGATCATACAACACATGTCTGCTACAGGTCCGAGTACGGCCCCCACATAAAGGTCATACAACACGTCTGCTAAATGCCCGAGCATGGCCCCCACACATAGGTCATACAACACACATCTGCTACATGCCCGAGCATGGCCCCCACATAAAGGTCATACAACACGTCTGCCACATGTCCAAGCACGGCCCCCACATATAGATCATACAACACATGTCTGCTACAGGTCCGAGCACGGCCCCCACATATAGATCATACAACACATCTGCTACATACATCTGCTGCATGTCCGAGCATGGCCCCCACATATACATCATACAACACATCTGCTACATGCCTGAGCATGGCCCCCAAATAGAGGTCATACAACACGTCTTCTACATGCCCGAGCATGGCCCCCACACACAGGTCATACAACACGTGTGCTGCATGCCCGAGCATGGCCCCCACATTGAGGTCATACAACACGTGTGCTGCATGCCTGAGCATGGCCCCCACATAGAGGTCATACAACACATCTGTGCTGCATGCCCGAGCATGGACCCCACATAGAGGTCATACAACACGTGTGCTGCATGCCCGAGCATGGCCCCCACAGAGGTCATACAACACGTCTGCTACATGCCCGAGCATGGCCCACACATAGAGGTCATACAACATGTCTGTTACATGCCCGAGCATGGCCCCCACATATAGATCATACAACACGTCTGCTACATGCCCGAGCATGGCCCCCACATAGAGGTCATACAACACGTCTGCCACATGTCCGAGCACGGCCCCCACATATAGATCATACAACACATGTCTGCTACAGGTCCGAGCACGGCCCCCACATATAGGTCATACAACACGTCTGCTACATGCCTGAGCATGGCCCCCACATAGAGGTCATACAACACGCCTGCTACATGCCCGAGCATGGCCCCCACACACAGGTCATACAACACACCAGCTACATGTCCGAGCATGGCCCCGGTTTTATAGGTCATACAACACGTGTGCTACATGCCTGAGCATGGTCCCCACATAGAGGTCATACAACACATGTCTGCTACATGCCCCCCACACACAGGTCATACAACACACATCTGCTACATGCCCGAGCGTGGCCCCCACACACAGGTCATACAACACACATCTGCTACATGCCCGAGCATGGCCCCCACATATAGGTCATACAACATGTCTGCTACAGGTCCAAGCATGGCCCCCACATGGAGGTAATACAACACGTCTGCTACATACCCGAGCATGGCCCCAACATATAGGTCATACAACACGCCTGCTACATGCCCGAGCATGGCCCCCACATATAGGTCACACAACACGCCTGCTACATGCCTGAGCATGGCCACCACATGGAGGTCATACAACACATGTCTGCTACATGCCTGAGCATGGCTCCCACATAGAGGTTATACAACACGCCAGCTACATGTCCAAGACTGGCCCCCACATACAGGTCATACAACACATGTCTGAGCATGCCTGAGCATGGCCCCCACATAGAGGTTATACAACACGTCTGCTATATGTCCGAGCATGGCCTCCACATAGAGATCATAAAACACGCCTGCTACATGCCCGAGCATGCCCCCCCCCCATAGAGGTCATACTACACATCTGCTACATGCCCGAGCATGGCCCCCACATAAAGGTCATACAACACGCCTGCTACCTGCCCAAAAATGGCCCCTACATACAGGTCATACAACACGTCTGCTACATGCCCGAGCATGGCCTCCACATATAGGTCATACTACACGCCTGCTACATGCCTGAACATGGCCCCCACATATAGATCATACAACACGTCTGCTACATGCCTGAGCATGGTCCCCACATGGAGGTCATACAACACGTCTGCTACATGCCTGAGCATGGCCCCCACATGGAGGTCATACAACACATCTACTACATGTCTGAGCATGGCCCCCACATATAGATCATACAACACATGTCTGCTACATGCCTGAGCATGGCCTCCACAGAGGTCATACAATATGTCTGCTACAGGCCTGAGCATGGCCTCCACATATAGGTCATACAACACGCCTGCTACATGTCCAAGAATGGCCCCCACATAGAGGTCATACAACACATGTCTGAGCATGCCTGAGCATGGCCCCCACATAGAGGTTATACAACACGTCTGCTATATGTCCGAGCATGGCCCCCACATAGAGATCATAAAACACGCCTGCTACATGCCCGAGCATGCCCCCCCCCCATAGAGGTCATACTACACATCTGCTACATGCCCGAGCATGGCCCCCACATAAAGGTCATACAACACGCCTGCTACCTGCCCAAATATGGCCCCCACATATAGGTCATACAACACGTCTGCTACATGCCCGAGCATGGCCCCCACATATAGGTAATACAACACATGTCTGCTACATGTCCGAGCATGGCCCCCACATATAGATCATACAACACATGTCTGCTACATGCCTGAGCATGGCCTCCACATAGAGGTCATACAATATGTCTGCTACATGCCTGAGCATGGCCTCCACATAGAGGTCATACAACACATATGCTATATGTCCGAGCATGGCCCCCACATAGAGATCATAAAACACGCCTGCTACATGCCCGAGCATGCCCCCCCCCCCATAGAGGTCATACTACACATCTGCTACATGCCTGAGCATGGCCTCCACATATAGGTCATACAACACGCCTGCTACATGTCCAAGAATGGCCCCCACATAGAGGTCATACAACACATGTCTGAGCATGCCTGAGCATGGCCCCCACATAGAGGTTATACAACACATGTCTGCTACATGCCTGAGCATGGCCTCCACATAGAGGTCATACAATATGTCTGCTACATGCCTGAGCATGGCCTCCACATAGAGGTCATACAACACGCCTGCTACATGCCCGAGCATGGCCCCCACATATAGATCATACAACACGCCTGCTACATGTCCGAGCATGGCCCCCACATATAGATCATACAACACGTCTGCTACATGCCTGAGCACGGCCTCCACATAGAGGTCATACAATATGTCTGCTACATGCCTGAGCATGGCCTCCACATAGAGGTCATACAATATGTCTGCTACATGCCTGAGCATGGCCTCCACATAGAGGTCATACAACACGTATGCTACATGCCTGAGCATGGCCTCCACATAGAGGTCATACAACACGTCTGCTACATGCCCGAGCATTGCCCCCACATATAGGGGCTGGCAGTAAGTGGCAGCAATGAAACAAGTCACATGACTGTAGAACAAGAGCTGTTAGAGAGGCCGAGTCTCTCAGAAGCACAGCACGCTGCGGGGAGCCGCGTCCGGCCCCTCTATGGGCGCTGCTGCATTCATTATACAGGAGATTCCGGATGTCTGCATATTACGACTGGACTTTAGAGCAGATGTCAGTGGGAAGCCGATCCGCAGTGCCGGATGGTGCTTAGCGATTGCTGGGAGCTGCAATGTAAAAGCCACCGGCAGGCAGGTGCCGGCGCCCACTTCACTCATTGACAAAAGACAGCGGGCACAGCAGTCAGGCCCCCAGATTTTAAATTGAAGTGTGTTCAAATTAAGAATCCCTACTCTCCCCCGGCATCGCTCCCCGTCAGCGGTCATCTCCGACTGACTTCCGCGACTTTCAGTCATGTGACAAACACGCTGACTGTAGTCCATTTCTGGCCCTGGTGCTTGTCAGGCTGGGTAATGTCCACCGCGATCATGTGATTTTAACGTGACCTCAACGCAGAAGTCAGCGAAGGAAAGCATGTCCATTACAGGAGCGACACAGGAGGCAAGGGGGCATTAGTGTATGGGAACAAAAGGGGCAGAATTAATAAGTGGAGGCATCCGGGGGTATTACTATTGTGTGCTGCCTACCATAGGTGGCATTAGTACTATAGAATAGAGGATTGTGTGAGTGTAGCCAATGTGGGGATGGTGATCGAAAAGCAAAAAAACAAGAAGAGGTCTGTGTCACATTCTGCAAAGAGAAGTTGTGGCCGGGAGAAGTCGTCATGAGGGTCTGGGCCAGATACAGAAGAAAAGGAAACTTAATGACTAGTCAGAGCGGATGTCAACTATAATCACTGGATTTGACGGAACTGTAATCACTTATTACTCTTTTTTTTTTGCCTTCCTCTGGATCCACAAGGGGGGTGGAAGCAGGCCGAACTGGATGGACATTGTCCTTCAGCCTAACATACTATGTTACGGTGTGCAAATCACCTGTGCGGAGCGTGGCGTGTTTCATGGCACACGGTCCCCCAAGGGCCTGCATGATCCCGGAGCCAGCCCCGATCCTCCATGCCGATGATGGCGATGACCTTCCCAGAGCGACAAGTCATAAGGCGGCCATCTCCCGTCGGCTCGCTTCAGGCTGCGGTGAAACCTCTCGGCCTCCGCAAGGTTCGCATTGTACCAAAAAACAAAAAGCCATAAAAGTGGGAAGTAAACAGGAAGCGCGGCGAGCGGCTGGGAAGCGCCACTGTAAAGCTTCGCCATGGAAATGTTTAGTGTTTGATCAAAACAAAAAGTAAATCCAGTGACCGGGGTAACGGGGGTCCGCATGCCAAACCGCCAGAGCTATTAGGACCCCCGTGAAAAAAAACTAGTTAGCAGGAGAACAAAACCCAAGACATTAAGTCAAATAAATCAAGTGAACAGATGGCGGCCGGCGGTGACGACACGGAGGTCCGGCGGCCGTGCTTTCAATTAGGGACCGCGGTGGTTTCAATTAGGAAGAAAGGGAGGGGGCAAATAACGGGGAACGACTCGTGGAAGCCTCGTCGGGGCTCGGAGGACTGGCAGCCATCTTCATCCCCTCGTTACCAGACATAACATCGTTAATCCTGTTTACTCCCAGAGTTAAAAATAAGCAGATGAAAGCCGGGACTGATTGTGGCGTCCGGGGGGGTACCCGCCCTGCCAGGGCGCACACGTGGCGCCTCACCCTCTGCTCGTTAGGATTACGATATCCAGCCTATCACGCGCTCTATAAATGGGGGGCCCCAAATCACACAACATTTTGCATGGACCTCCACCCACTTATGGCTCCCCGTACAGGGTCATCGCATCTAACCCGGACTCCTCACAAGCAGGTCAGAGACCCTCGGCTCCGGCCCGCATGGACACCGATCAGCCGGACACCAGAGGGCTCCGTCACACATCCCAATGTCAGGAGCTGATGATAAAGGGAGGAGAAATAGATTTTAGGACGGATTCCGCTTTTTATTAATAGTTATGGCTTCAAAAACTGCATCAAAATGGCGCAAGTAAAAGTACCCTCAGTCTAAAAACGTAGGCGCCAAGTGAGGTTACGTCATCAACTGGACTATGAAAAAGACGAGCAGCAGACGGGGCGGCCGTGGGCGTCAGCGGGGTCACAGATCTGCCACAGGTACGGCCACAATAAAGCGGATGGCGGTGGACATCCGACCCGCTCATACGGGGAATGGCCAGGAGGCTACTGATGTGGAACCACCGCACCACCAACCCCTCCCAAGGGCGGCGGTCAGTCTGCGAATCCCAGAGCTAATATGGACACGCACAATCATGTGCAACCAAACCCAATTAGTCAACAAGCAGGAAAAGAGAAAACCGCCGGATTACCGTAAGGAATTCACTTCGGATCCCATCAAAGCTACAACGGACCTCGCACCAACGACCATCCCTCCATCTGGAGGCATCCGCAAGAATCCCAGCACCTTCTAGACGAGTCCTAACCTACAATCATCAGCCAGACGTCTGCACAACTAAATCCCAGATGAGAGACCGGACGCTGCTGCAGGCAACACCAAGCGCGCTTCCATCAGCATCTTCATGGCTCCATCGTCTCCATCCTCATATCGCTTCTTCGCCCTCAACTCCTCCAAGAAGCCCAACCAATAAAAAGGGTTAAAGTGCATTTTGACCAATAAGTTACTCCAAAGCCAGATGACAACCTAGAAGCAGCAACGTGCGGTCAGTGGGACCGGCCCGGGGCCACATCCACCGGTAGAAACAGGGCCTACCCTCCAGAGTCCAAGCTTCAAGCAAATGTACAGTTCACCCATAAATGTCCGCTGACTGTGGGGCGAGCTGCAGATATTAGTACTGGAAAAGGGGGGGGGGGGGGGGGTTACATCTCAAGTAAATGTACCGGTGGCAGTCTTGGAGGGGTTAAACATGGTGGGAGAATCTTAACATTTGCTTTTCTCCACGCAGAACAAATATCTGAGAATTAGTCCCAACCCCAAATGAAGCGGGGCTCAGGCTGAGGGCCTATACAGCGCTTGTACACCCTTGTCCCTGGTGGCACTGAGGCCATGTAGACGCCCTCGAAAGGTCAACCCAAACACATTATAAAGCACCTCTGACTGCACCCATTGGTCAGCACACAAGCAGAGGAGAGGTGACCAACCACTGGCACACATTCTGGTAATTGACCCATCAGAGATGCCATGATGCTCTAGATGCCCGTCTCACAGAGGCAAAATACTCCTGATTGGGGTAACCAATGGGTTGCGTGGTCAAATGTGGCCACTGCAGTTTGACTTCCTTGTCCTGTAAGGCCGCTGCTCCATTTCCCGGACGAGCCTGTTGCACCCAGCAAGGGGAGTTTAGGGCAAGGGTCTGTATTCCTGAGGCATTTGGGGTCACCCTTTACAGGGCAGGTGCCCCATTTCAGTCATACTGAATAGGGGCAAGGAACCAGGGAACAGCGAGTACCAAGACCCCTCACGAAACGCCGCGAAGGGTGATGAAGTGTGCTAAACGAGGCTAAATAGAGCAGACAGCGCTCGAAACTTGAGCACAGGTGTGCGAGGCACCACTGAAGTCAATGGGAACCCTATAGAGCGGTGTTCAGACCGCCACGGTAACCGCGCTAAAAAGCGCATGTGCGAGAGTGGCAAAACACCAGCAGGGCACTACAGCCCAACACTCCCTGCATAGTGCCATCGGGGCAGGACAAGTAAGTGAACCCTTACCTCCCGAAGCGGGTGACAATTGGACAGTCAACTGCAACACAGATGGCTGGTTGTGCTCGCCCCAGGAGTTCAGTCACTCCTTCTGGAAGCGATGAGCCGACCGCTGGGGGTCCTGACCTCGCTTTATGGCATCTTCTGAGGACACATTCTATTCCATTATTCCTTGCCAGTATTAAAGAAGCCTTTTCTAATTAGAGCCGAGCCGTTACGAGCGGCCCTCCGCCGCGCCGCGCCAAGCCTTTCATTACAGCCCAATAAACATGAAATATTTCACATTTTCTGACTTTCCAGGAGCGGCAACAAACATCCTTTCATATCCTCCTCGCTGAGCATTAACCCCGCGCTGTCACTTGTAAAAGGTCTTCATTAAGAATGGAATTACTTTAATAAGTGCAGCATCGGAGCCCCCCCCCCCCTCCTCCCGGCAATGAGAACCAGGCACAGGAACTTACAATAATGGGAAACTACAGCGTGAGGATCGGCGTGTTGGAGCCGCGTGTGACGCACCTGCAGCGCTCGTTACAGTGGTATCAGCGCACACCGATACATTGCTGCAGACTCGGCGTGTTGGAGCCGCGTGTGACGCACCTGCAGCGCTCCTTACAATAGTATCAGCGCACACCGATACATTGCTGCAGACTCGGCGTGTTGGAGCAGCATGTGACGCACCTGCAGCGCTCGTTACAGTGGTATCAGCGCACACCGATACATTGCTGCAGACTCGGCGTGTTGGAGCCGCGTGTGACGCACCTGCAGCGCTCGTTACAGTGGTATCAGCGCACACCGATACATTGTTGCAGACTCGGCATGTTGGAGCCACGTGTGACGCACCTGCAGCGCTCGTTACAGTGGTATCAGCGCACACCGATACATTGTTGCAGACTCGGCGTGTTGGAGCCGCGTGTGACGCACCTGCGGCGCTCATTACAGTGGTATCAGCGCACACCGATACATTGTTGCAGACTCGGCGTGTTGGAGCAGCATGTGACGCACCTGCAGCGCTCGTTACAGTGGTATCAGCGCAGACCGATACATTGCTGCAGACTCGGAGTGTTGGAGCCGCGTGTGACGCACCTGCAGCGCTCGTTACAGTGGTATCAGCGCACACCGATACATTGTTGCAGACTCGGCATGTTGGAGCCGCGTGTGAAGCACCTGCAGCGCTCGTTACAGTGGTATCAGCGCACACCGATACATTGCTGCAGACTCGGCGTGTTGGAGCCGCGTGTGACGCACCTGCAGCGCTCGTTACAATAGTATCAGCGCACACCGATACATTGCTGCAGACTCGGCGTGTTGGAGCCGCATGTGACGCACCTGCAGCGTTCATTACAGCGGTATCAGCGCACACCGATACATTGTTGCAGACTCGGCGTGTTGGAGCCGCGTGTGACGCACCTGCGGCGCTCGTTACAGTGGTATCAGCGCAGACCGATACATTGCTGCAGACTCGGCGTGTTGGAGCCGCGTGTGACGCACCTGCGGCGTTCATTACAGCGGTATCAGCGCACACCGATACATTGTTGCAGACTCGGCGTGTTGGAGCCGCGTGTGACGCACCTGCAGCGCTCGTTACAGTGGTATCAGCGCAGACCGATACATTGCTGCAGACTCGGCGTGTTGGAGCCGCATGTGACGCACCTGCAGCGCTCGTTACAGCGGTATCAGCGCACACCGATACATTGCTGCAGACTCGGCGTGTTGGAGCCGCGTGTGACGCACCTGCAGCGCTCGTTACAGTGGTATCAGCGCACACCGATACATTGTTGCAGACTCGGCGTGTTGGAGCCGCGTGTGACGCACCTGCAGCGCTCGTTACAGTGGTATCAGCGCACACCGATACATTGTTGCAGACTCGGCATGTTGGAGCCACGTGTGACGCACCTGCAGCGCTCGTTACAGTGGTATCAGCGCACACCGATACATTGTTGCAGACTCGGCGTGTTGGAGCCGCGTGTGACGCACCTGCGGCGCTCATTACAGTGGTATCAGCGCACACCGATACATTGTTGCAGACTCGGCGTGTTGGAGCAGCATGTGACGCACCTGCAGCGCTCGTTACAGTGGTATCAGCGCACACCGATACATTGCTGCAGACTCGGCGTGTTGGAGCCGCGTGTGACGCACCTGCAGCGCTCGTTACAATAGTATCAGCGCACACCGATACATTGCTGCAGACTCGGCGTGTTGGAGCCGCGTGTGACGCACCTGCAGCGTTCATTACAGCGGTATCAGCGCACACCGATACATTGTTGCAGACTCGGCGTGTTGGAGCCGCGTGTGACGCACCTGCGGCGCTCATTACAGTGGTATCAGCGCACACCGATACATTGCTGCAGACTCGGCGTGTTGGAGCCGCGTGTGACGCACCTGCAGCGCTCGTTACAGTGGTATCAGCGCACACCGATACATTGTTGCAGACTCGGCGTGTTGGAGCCACGTGTGACGCACCTGCAGCGCTCGTTACAATAGTATCAGCGCACACCGATACATTGCTGCAGACTTGGCATGTTGGAGCCGCGTGTGACGCACCTGCAGCGCTCGTTACAGCGGTATCAGCGCACACCGATACATTGTTGCAGACTCGGCGTGTTGGAGCCGCGTGTGACGCACCTGCAGCGCTCGTTACAGTGGTATCAGCGCACACCGATACATTGTTGCAGACTCGGCGTGTTGGAGCCGCGTGTGACGCACCTGCAGCGCTCGTTACAGCGGTATCAGCGCACACCGATACATTGCTGCAGACTCGGCGTGTTGGAGCCGCATGTGACGCACCTGCGGCGCTCGTTACAGTGGTATCAGCGCACACCGATACATTGTTGCAGACTCGGCGTGTTGGAGCCGCGTGTGACGCACCTGCGGCGCTCGTTACAGTGGTATCAGCGCACACCGATACATTGCTGCAGACTCGGCATGTTGGAGCCGCGTGTGACGCACCTGCAGCGCTCGTTACAATAGTATCAGCGCACACCGATACATTGCTGCAGACTCGGCATGTTGGAGCCGCGTGTGACGCACCTGCAGCGCTCATTACAGTGGTATCAGCGCAGACCGACACATTGCTGCAGACTTGGCATGTTGGAGCTGCGTGTGACGCACCTGCGGCGCTCGTTACAGTGGTATCAGCGCACACCGATACATTGTTGCAGACTCGGCGTGTAGGAGCCGCGTGTGACGCACCTGCAGCGCTCGTTACAGCGGTATCAGCGCACACCGATACATTGTTGCAGACTCGGCGTGTTGGAGCCGCGTGTGACGCACCTGCAGCGCTCATTACAGTGGTATCAGCGCACTGAACGGAGCCGGTCAGATACATGAGTGACGTTTCCCTTACCGCATCGCAAGAAAAAGTCACGGCACTCATTTCTTAAGAACTTGTCCTGCAATACCAAGCCTAGCCACTGCAGTAAGAAACGGCGCTGCCTGCATCCTGCACAACTGCTGATGAGTGGCAACAGCCCCCAACAATCTACAATTGATGACCTACCCTGAGGGCAGCCCATCACTAGTTTACAAGTGGACAGCCCCTTTAAGCTGACGACTTTGGAAGCCCTTAAGAGCTACTCCTCTGGAAGAATCCTTGCAGACAGCAGAGCAGATTTCCATCCAGCAACCGTCACTAACAATATGACCTTCTGCTCCCCTCTGCGCCCGTCGTCGGTATTAACGCTGGCGCCGGCGCCCTCACAGGGTTGGGGGGGGCAGGGCACACTCACAAGTGGCTTCAATAGAAAGCTCCAAATAAAGATTAAAAGGGAACATTAAGACGTGTTTGTGCCGGGTTCCTTCAGTAGCGTTCCAGCCCCCGGACGGTTCCAATTAGTGGGGGCTGAGCCCCCGGAGCTGCGCTCGCAGGTGCAGCTCTGGAATCCTGCTCTTTTACTAGAGCCATCTGTGGGGCGCATGGGACGGTTACGCAAGCGGCGGCGCACACACAGCACTTATTACTAGGCAGACGGATTTAGTCCTAGGGTGGGGGGCATCAAAGCCGCTTACTGAATGGGGTGCGAGAGTCCAAGTCCTCCTCCCACGTATCCGTCCCCCGTAACACGATGCTTTCCATCTGTGTGCTGGGAATAGTCTGTGCTGGAGAGCAGCGGCGCCGCCAGTATATGCAAGCCCCGATACAAGCCCGCGCTGGGCTGCGGCGGCGCCCGCACAGGTACAAGCCCGCGCTGGGCTGCGGCGGCGCCGCCCAAGTACAAGCCCGCGCTGGGCTGCGGCGGCGCCGCCCGGATACAAGCCCGCGCTGGGCTGCGGCGGCGCCGCCCGGATACAAGCCCGCGCTGGGCTGCGGCGGCGCCGCCCGGATACAAGCCCGCGCTGGGCTGCGGCGGCGCCGCCCGGATACAAGCCCGCGCTGGGCTGCGGCGGCGCCGCCCGGATACAAGCCCGCGCTGGGCTGCGGCGGCGCCGCCCGGATACAAGCCCGCGCTGGGCTGCGGCGGCGCCGCCCGGATACAAGCCCGCGCTGGGCTGCGGCGGCGCCGCCCGGATACAAGCCCGCGCTGGCCTGCAACGTTGCCAGGTACTACAGAGCACTTTGGACACTAGTCACGTGGCAGCGCTACCACCCCTTCACTGCCAAGGTAAAAGGGGCACAGGCCCTTTTTATGCGCCACCACCATCAACAAGATCCCAGATCAGGGAAATACAGTTCCATTCTTATATATCTCTGCTTCCTGTCAGTGAATGGTTCACGTGCGACCCTGAAAATCTGTCATGCTCAGAGCTAAAGGGTTGAATTGGCACCACTAAGCCGGCCCTGGCATCCCATGGGCGCCACACAGCCTGACGAGGCAAGCGGGGCTCATCAGATAACAGCGGTGACACGGAGAGATATAACCAAGTCTGGTGCCCGCAGAATCCATCCTAGAGGGTCAAAGACGAGCGGCAATATTCCCGCTCAGGGGTTGTGAGAGGGACAGAGTTGAGCCGAATGCGAGGAGCGCGAGCTCCCCCTGCCACACGCCAGACACACATCAGCCTCCGCACCCATGGAACCAATTAATGGCGGATGCCCCGGGGGCCACAGTGCCCGCCGCTGACAGCCCAGCGAGCCGTTAACGAGGACGGCGTCAAAACAAGAGAACTTCTATAAGGCTGAAGGGCATCAGCTGACAACGACAAGCAGATGAGCTGCAAGATGTACTCCACTCACCTCCAGAGCTGCACTGATACAGCAGCCGTACTGTAAATGCAGCTTTGGGTGTGAGCAGAGTAAGTCCGACATTCACAGTAGTCTCCCAGACACTCATCACTGCAAGTCATGCAGGATAACAAGCTGATCGTTGGGGGTCCGACCGTTTGAGCCCCCGGGGTCCTGTGGACCGTGAAGTGGGGGCAGTGTGCCTCCCCTCCATTCACTTCAATGAGTTCGAGCGCTGCAGTATCGCCAGCAGTTCCCCACACACCCGACCTCCGCCGCCCCCACTTTACAAGGCGCCAGGACCGTGGGAGCAGCGGGGACTCCAGCAGTCGGACCCCCACCGATCAGCAGGCTATCCTCTGTCCTGTACACGGACGCCGTGTTTGCGAACACGAAGACTTTTCACAGACTGAAGGTTTTTGTTTTGTTGCTTTTTTCGCAAGACCCCCACAAGTGGGTCCATCGACTCCCTGTACGCAGCGAGGGCGCACGGCGAGTCGCAGGCCGGTTACACGCGCTTCTGGTCGTTACTATGGGAACCTCATGAAGAGGAGCAGAGAAACACAAGTGTGAAAAAAGCATGACAATGACACAGACCCGCGACACGTGACCGCGGCGGGCTTCACGCGGGTAAGAGCCTCACGCGGGTCTTGTATGTTGTGAGATACACAAAACTTGAGCAAATATAAACTCCAGTCTTTTGAAGTGGGTCATACAGACGAGCGACGGCGCGGGGCACGCCCTCCCGCAGCCCTTCGGAACACCTCGCAAGCGGAGGAAAAAGATTGCATCACGCTCCCTTTCCTGCAGCGTCTGCACGGACAGCTCCCATTGAAGTCTATGAAAGCCATCCGGCCCGCAACCCATCAGCACTTCACACTGCGGACAGCTCGCGGACTCCGTGTCATCGCCTAGCGACAGCACGCGGGAAAGAAACATTAACAAATCTGTACTGCGCATGTCCGGCAGCGGCTCGCCGCGACCAGCCGCCGCACAGAAGACGCCAGGTCCACGCGGACGCCGGCTGCTGTCAAGGGCGGACTCCATTCGTGTGTGCCGCCGACCTCAGGCGTCTTACATTCTGGTTCCGCTGATGAACCTCAGATTGGGTATACGAGTTGTCACCCCTCCACAGCCCACTAGAGGGCAGCATTGGATAAGCTGCCAGCCATCAGATGAGACCCAGCAGTCCTCAATATGAGGGCAACAGAGTCTCTGCATTCAGCACCTCCCACAGCTGGAGTCACATGACAGCAGTCCACTATGTAACCTCCCACCTGTGACCACACCCCTCCTGATGTCCTCTGTGCTGCAGACGACCCCGCCCCTTCCACTATGTAACCTCCCGCCTGTGACCACACCCCTCCTGATGTCCTCTGTGCTGCAGACGACCACGCCCCTTCCACTATGTAACCTTCCGCCTGTGACCACACCCCTCCTGATGTTCTGTGCTGCAGACGACCCCGCCCCTTCCACTATGTAACCTCCCACCTGTGACCACACCCCTCCTGATGTTCTGCGCTGCAGACGACCCCGCCCCTTCCACTATATAACCTTTCGCCTGTGACCACACCCCTCCTGATGTTCTGTGCTGCAGACGACCCCGCCCCTTCCACTATGTAACCTCCCATCTGTGACCACACCCCTCCTGATGTCCTGTGCTGCAAATGACCCCGCCCCTTCCACTATGTAACCTCCAGCTGTGATCACACCCCTCCTGATGTTCTGTGCTGCAGACGACCCGCCTCTTGCACTATGTGACCTCCCGCCTGTGACCACACCCCTCCTGATGTCCTGTGCTGCAGAAGACACGCCCCTTCTACTATGTAACCTCCCGCCTATGACCACACCCCTCCTGAAATTCTGTGCTGCAGGCGACCCCGCCCCTTCTACTATGTAACCTCCCACCTGTGACCACACCCCTCCTGATGTCCTCTGTGCTGCAGACGACCCCGCCCCTTCCACTATGTAACCTCCCGCCTGTGACCACACCCCTCCTGATGTCCTGTGCTGCAGACAACCCAGCCCCTTCCACTATGTAACCTCCCGCCTGTGACCACACCCCTTCTGATTCCCTCTGTGCTGCAGACGACCCCGCCCCTTCCACTATGTAACCTCCCGCTGTGACCACACCCCTTCTGATGTCCTGTGCTGCAGATGACACCGTCCCTTCTACTATGTAACCTCCCGGCTGTGACCACACCCCTTCTGATGTCCTGTGCTGCAGATGACTCCGCCCCTTCTACTATGTAACCTCCCAGCTGTGACCACACCCCTCCTGATGTCCTGTGCTGCAGATGACCCCGCCCCTTCTACTA
The DNA here is from genome assembly GCF_035609145.1 of Eleutherodactylus coqui. NCBI lineage: Eukaryota > Metazoa > Chordata > Amphibia > Anura > Eleutherodactylidae > Eleutherodactylus > Eleutherodactylus coqui. The sequence continues at coordinate 6,285,038 of NC_089843.1, read as the reverse complement.
TGTAACCTCGCGGCTGTGACCACACCCCTTCTGATGTCCTGTGCTGCAGATGACCCCGCCCCTTCTACTATGTAACCTCCCGGCTGTGACCACACCCCTCCTGATGTCCTGTGCTGCAGATGACCCCGCCCCTTCCACTATGTAACCTCCCACCTGTGACCACACCCCTTCTGACATCCTTAGGAGTCTTGCAGAAGCATTGTAACAACTGGACATTACTACAATCTAGCACAACATGCAGAATCTGTGACCATCCCTCACCCTGCATAGTACGGGCAGCCAAGGTAACACGCAGGCTTTAATGGGTTAAACAACATTCGGCGCAGTCATGTACTATTGGGGGGGGCTCCGTCAGGGCAGCATGACTTGCTGGGCAGATTTCTCCCTGCAGCGCCCCCTTTCTATCCCCATTATAAGAGTGACCACACGGAGGACCCCGCAGCCCTGGAATATCCTGCCAATTGCCGTTTCTGCTAACTCCTGCGCCACCACCACAGAAATGGTTGCAGGTTCTACACAATGAGCCAAGACCATCTGCCGCCTGCACTGACCGGCAGTGTCCAGCAGAGGGCAGCAAGTAGTCAGCTGTTCCCACACAATCTGCTACCAGAAAGCAATTGCATCTAATCTAAGACTGATGTGACTTTAAAGTACCTTCACGAGGGGGTTGTGGTCCATATAGTGCGAAAAAAACAGCGATTCTTAGCGAAAGTCACCCTGTGTGCGAACTGCCAACAGCGTGGGGCGAAAAATCGGCAGCTAGTCGCTTTGTCTCAGCGCACTGCACTCCGGGCAAGTAGGAGTCTTCGGTCTTTGCATTGCTTGCTTGCAGTGAATGGCGCGCTTCAGCTCTGTTCCCTGAATGGCTACTGCTGCCTGAAAGCAGGAGCGATCATCACTGGGACGACTGTCGGGGGCTTCGGCCCCCGATTATAAAAGGGTCTTTACAGAAGACCACCGTCCCCGAATAACTGTGTAATGGAGCAAAGTATAAACACGAGTGAAGTCATTCACCGTCCGCTCCGCCTCCGTGCACCCAGAAATAGTCGCTAGCTGATCAGCGTCGGACGTGAACAGGTGACCGCTTATCGCTCAACGAACAACCCTGCAGGGAGGTAAACGATTCAACAGCTCATCACAAGAGACCCCCGCGCCAAAGAGCAAACGGAGGGTGAACACAAGGGGCTCCCAAGTGGGACAGCAGGAGAACGCAGGGACCCCACCACATAAAAAAGGGGCAGCAGCTTCTCATAAATTCCATCTAACAAACTAGAGGGTTCTAATCCTCCAAGCATCCATCCACGACCAGCGCCCCCCCCATATGACTCCTCCAAACATCCATCCACGACCAGCGCCCCCCCCATATGACTCCTCCAAACATCCATCCACGACCAGTGCCCCACCATATGACTCCTCCAAGCATCCATCCACGACCAGCGCCCCCCATATGACTCCTCCAAGCATCCATCCACGACCAGTGGCCCCCGTATGACTCCTCCAAGCATCCATCCACGACCAGTGGCCCCCGTATGACTCCTCCAAGCATCCATCCACGACCAGTGGCCCCCGTATGACTCCTCCAAGCATCCATCCACGACCAGTGGCCCCCGTATGACTCCTCCAAGCATCCATCCACGACCAGTGGCCCCCGTATGACTCCTCCAAGCATCCATCCACGACCAGTGGCCTCGTATGACTCCTCCAAGCACCCATCCACGACCAGAAGCTCCCCCATATGACTTCTACAAGTATCCAAAGAGGCCAGTGCCGCCGCCCCCCACCCCGTATGACTCCTCCAAGCACCCATCTATGACCAGCACCCTCATATGACTCCTCCAAGCATCCATCCACGACCAGAGCTCCCTACTAGTCCTCCAAGCATTTATCCACGACCAGAGTCCCCCCCGTATGACTCCTGCAAGCATCTATCCATGACCAGTGGCCCCTGTATGACTCCTCCAAGCATCCATCCACGGCCAGTGCCCCACCCATATGACTCCTCCAAGCATCCATCCACGACCAGCACCGCCTACTACTCCAAGCATCCATCCACAACCTGTGCACCCTGTATGACTACTCCAATTATCCAACCAGGACCAGTGCCGCCGCCCCCTCCCACGTATGACTCCTCCAAGCATCCTTCCACGACCAGTGCCCCCCCCCCCATATGACTCCTCCAAGCGTCCATCCTCGACCAGCGGCCCCCCATATGACTCCTCCAAGCATCCATCCACGACCAGTGCCCCCCCCCTCATATGACTCCTCCAAGCATCCATGCACGACCAATGCCCCCCCATATGACTCCTGCAAGCATCCATCCACGACCAGTGCCCCCCCATATGACTCCTGCAAGCATCCATCCACGACCAGTGCCCCCCCCATATGACTCCTGCAAGCATCCATCCACGACCAGTGCCCCCTCCCATATGACTCCTCCAAGCATCCATCCACGACCAGTGCCCGCCCTATATGACTCCTCCAAGCATCCATCCACGACCAGTGCCCCCCCTATATGACTCCTCCAAGCATCCATCCACGACCAGTGCCCCCCCCAATATGACTCCTCCAAGCATCCATCCACGACCAGTGCCCCCCCAATATGACTCCTCCAAGCATCCATCCACGACCAGTGCCCCCCCCCAATATGACTCCTCCAAGCATCCATCCACGACCAGTACCCCCCCAATATGACTCCTCCAAGCATCGATCCAAGACCTGTGCCCCCCCCATATGACTCCTCCAAGCATCCATCCACGACCAGTGCCCCCCCATATGACTCCTCCAAGCATCCATCCACGACCAGTGCCCCTCCCCATATGACTCCTCCAAGCATCCATCCACGACCAGTGCCCCTCCCCATATGACTACTCCAAGTATCCATCCACGACCAGTGCCCCCCCCCCCATATGACTACTCTAAGCATGCATCCACGACCAGCGGCCCCCAAATGACTCCTCCAGCATCCATCCACGACCAGTGCCGCCACCCCCCCCTCCCCAGTATGACTCCCCCAAGCATCCATCCACGACCAGTGCCCCCATATGACTCCTCCAAGCATCCATCCACAACCAGCACCCCCATATGACTCCTGCAAGCATCCATCCACGACCTGTTGCCCCCCCATATGACTCCTCCAAGCATCCATCCACGACCAGTGCCCCCCCATATGACTCCTCCAAGCATCCATTCACAACCAGTGCCCCCCCATGACTCCCCCAAGCATCCATTCACAACCAGTGCCCCCCCCATATGACTCCCCCAAGCATCCATCCACGACCAGCACCCCCATATGACTCCTGCAAGCATTCATCCATGACCAGTGGCCCCCGTATGACTGCTCCAAGTGCCGCCGCCCCCCTCCCCCGTATGACTCCTCCAAGCCCCCATCTACGACCAGCACCCTCATATGACTCCTCCAAACATCCATCCACGACCAGCACCCCCATATGACCACTGCTAGCATCAATCCATGACCAGCGCCCCCTACCAGTCTTCCAAGCATCTATCCACCATCAGCACCCTCATATGACTCCTCCAAGTATTCATCCACGACCAGCAACCCCATATGACTCCTCCAAGCATCCATCCATGACCAGTGATCCCCCCATATGACTCCTGCAAGCATCCATCCATGACCAGTGGCCCCCCATATGACTCCTCCAAACATCCATCCACGACCAGCGCCCCCCTCATATGACTCCTCCAAGCATCCATCCACGACCAGTGATCCCCCCATATGACTCCTCCAAGCATCCATCCACGACCAGCGCCCCCCTCATATGACTCCTCCAAGCATCCATCCACGACCAGTGATCCCCCCATATGACTCCTCCAAGCATCCATCCACGACCAGCGCCCCCCTCATATGACTCCTCCAAGCATCCATCCACGACCAGTGATCCCCCCATATGACTCCTCCAAGCATCCATCCACGACCAGTGCCCCCCCCATATGACTCCTCCAAGCATCCATCCACGACCAGCGCCCTCTACTACTCCCCTAGTCATCCATCAGCAGTGCTCTGTGATTACTGGCATCGCTCCTGCTGTCAGTGCGCAGAGGTTTTGCTGCAGTGTCTTCCCTGTAAATTAGCAGGATGATGACCGCCGCCGGCTGCACAGGAAAAGATAAGGCAGCTCTGCGGCTTCCTGTATGGAACAAGAGCAGCGAGCGCCGCACAGGAAGTCCCAGAATAGCCGCTCCGCGGAATCAGTCACCACGCGTTTCATTCATACGGCCACACAGTGCGGCTGCTGCGGTCCCATCATCATAGCCTGAAACCGGGTAGCCAACCCCAACATGACGTGGCAGCGCCCGACGCGGTACCTGGTTAACCAACCCCAACATGACGTGGCAGCGCCCGACGCGGTGCCCTCCATTTATCTCTCCACGATGACTCTGTGATCATCATGAACCAATACGGCCCGACTGCCGCGCTGCAGTCCCTGGTAAAGAGCCATTAGCCAAACGGGTCAGTGACCCCGGCCTTCTGGAGGCCGTCACAGGCCAGGGGGCGCAGGCCGTGTTATATATGTAGAATGGCTACTAGGATCGTAAGCCAAAATAGTGCGAAGCGCGTCAGTGTCTGGGTCTTCATGTGACGAGGAGCAGGTGACTAGCCGAACTCACTTCCTGACCACCAGCAGGGGGCGCAGAGGAGTAGTGAGTAGGGAAGGGCGGAGGTTACTGGAAAGGCAGTGAAAGCTGCGTTTAGATGAAATGATAATCGCTCCGTTAAAACGCGAGTCAACGACTGAACGGCGAACAAGAAATGCGCACCGCACTGTCGTTCCGTTTCAGCCGGCATAGAAATCTTGGTGGGCTTCTCACTGAACACAGTGGGGGGGATTCGCAGCGACGATCGTCCGGTCTGAACGGGACCAAATCCGGAACTCACAAGGTCCTCGTTGGCCACAACCACAGAGGCGCCCCTCCCCCACCTGACTGGTAAGCGGACCTGGGCGGATGAAGCAGAAGACGCCACATGTGACCCGCTTCTATACATAGAGGGATACGGCACTGTACAGAGCTCGGTTGCGGCCCCCAACACCCCCATGTCCGATGCCTGAAGACTATTACATCACCCCATCTATAGGAGCGGATCCCAGAGCACCCCGTATGACCAGACATATGGCGCCCCCAGGAGGTAGAGCTCACCACTAGGCAGGGCAGAGTGGGGGGGCGGTAACACGTGACGACATACATTACATGTGAAGGTACAACTACATGGGCACCCATCCTCATTGGTAACAGCCGCCAACAGAGAGCTATAGCGATGCCAGCCTTGGATTCCACCACATCCGGTCATGTGACTACTTACCGCTACAATCCAAACCTCAACAGTAGTGAGACAACGCAGACCGCCTCCTCCACTCACATCCAGAGCTGCACTCCAGGAACAACCCGACCAGAGTCATCACCGACCGCAGATCTGGATGTGACTGGAGGACACAACACCATCTGACAACGCAAGTACACACAGCCAACAGCAGAGGGCAGTCACCATCTCTGCCGTCTCTCCTGTCAGGGGGCAGTCACCATCTCTGTAGTCTCTGCAGTCTCTCCTGTCAGGGGGCAGTCACCATCTCTCTGTAGTCTCTGCCGTCTCTCCTGTCAGGGGGCAGTCACCATCTCTGTAGTCTCTGCCGTCTCTCCTGTCAGGGGGCAGTCACCATCTCTCTGTAGTCTCTGCCGTCTCTCCTGTCAGGGGGCAGTCACCATCTCTGTAGTCTCTGCCGTCTCTCCTGTCAGGGGGCAGTCACCATCTCTGCCGTCTCTCCTGTCAAGGGGCAGTCACCATCTCTGTAGTCTCTCCTGTCTCTCCTGTCAGGGGGCAGTCACCATCTCTGTAGTCTCTGTAGTCTCTCCTGTCAGGGGGCAGTCACCATCTCTGCCGTCTCTCCTGTCAAGGGGCAGTCACCATCTCTGTAGTCTCTCCTGTCAGGGGGCAGTCACCATCTCTGTAGTCTCTGCCGTCTCTCCTGTCAGGGGGCAGTCACCATCTCTGTAGTCTCTGCCGTCTCTCCTGTCAGGGGGCAGTCACCATCTCTCTAGTCTCTGCCGTCTCTCCTGTCAGGGGGCAGTCACCATCTCTCTGTAGTCTCTGCCGTCTCTCCTGTCAGGGGGCAGTCACCATCTCTGTAGTCTCTGCCGTCTCTCCTGTCAGGGGGCAGTCACCATCTCTGTAGTCTCTGCCGTCTCTCCTGTCAGGGGGCAGTCACCATCTCTCTGTAGTCTCTCCTGTCTCTCCTGTCAGGGGGCAGTCACCATCTCTCTGTAGTCTCTCCTGTCAGGGGGCAGTCACCATCTCTGCCGTCTCTCCTGTCAAGGGGCAGTCACCATCTCTGTAGTCTCTGCTGTCTCTCCTGTCAGGGGGCAGTCACCATCTCTGTAGTCTCTGCCGTCTCTCCTGTCAGGGGGCAGTCACCATCTCTGTAGTCTCTGTAGTCTCTCCTGTCAGGGGGCAGTCACCATCTCTTTAGTCTCTGCCGTCTCTCCTGTCAGGGGGCAGTCACCATCTCTCTAGTCTCTGCCGTCTCTCCTGTCAGGGGGCAGTCACCATCTCTCTGTAGTCTCTGCCGTCTCTCCTGTCAGGGGGCAGTCACCATCTCTCTGTAGTCTCTGCCGTCTCTCCTGTCAGGGGGCAGTCACCATCTCTCTGTAGTCTCTGCCGTCTCTCCTGTCAGGGGGCAGTCACCATCTCTCTGCAGTCTCTGCCGTCTCTCCTGTCAGGGGGCAGTCACCATCTCTGTAGTCTCTGCCGTCTCTCCTGTCAGGGGGCAGTCACCATCTCTCTGCAGTCTCTGCTGTCTCTCCTGTCAGGGGGCAGTCACCATCTCTGTAGTCTCTCCTGTCAGGGGGCAGTCACCATCTCTGTAGTCTCTGCCGTCTCTCCTGTCAGGGGGCAGTCACCATCTCTCTGTAGTCTCTGCCGTCTCTCCTGTCAGGGGGCAGTCACCATCTCTCTGTAGTCTCTGCCGTCTCTCCTGTCAGGGGGCAGTCACCAGCTCTGCAGTCTCTGCCGTCTCTCCTGTCAGAGGGCAGTCACCATCTCTGCAGTCTCTGCCGTCTCTCCTGTCAGGGGGCAGTCACCATCTCTCTGTAGTCTCTGCCGTCTCTCCTGTCAGGGGGCAGTCACCATCTCTCTGTAGTCTCTGCCGTCTCTCCTGTCAGGGGGCAGTCACCATCTCTCTGTAGTCTCTGCCGTCTCTCCTGTCAGGGGGCAGTCACCATCTCTGCAGTCTCTGCCGTCTCTCCTGTCAGGGGGCAGTCACCATCTCTCTGTAGTCTCTGCCGTCTCTCCTGTCAGGGGGCAGTCACCATCTCTGCAGTCTCTGCCGTCTCTCCTGTCAGGGGGCAGTCACCATCTCTGTAGTCTCTGCCGTCTCTCCTGTCAGGGGGCAGTCACCATCTCTGCAGTCTCTGCCGTCTCTCCTGTCAGGGGGCAGTCACCATCTCTCTGTAGTCTCTCCTGTCAGGGGGCAGTCACCATCTCTCTGTAGTCTCTGCCGTCTCTCCTGTCAGGGGGCAGTCACCATCTCTCTGTAGTCTCTGCCGTCTCTCCTGTCAGGGGGCAGTCACCATCTCTCTGTAGTCTCTGCCGTCTCTCCTGTCAGGGGGCAGTAACCATCTCTGCAGTCTCTGCCGTCTCTCCTGTCAGGGGGCAGTCACCATCTCTGCAGTCTCTGCCGTCTCTCCTGTCAGGGGGCAGTCACCATCTCTGTAGTCTCTGCCGTCTCTCCTGTCAGGGGGCAGTCACCATCTCTGCAGTCTCTGCCGTCTCTCCTGTCAGGGGGCAGTCACCATCTCTGTAGTCTCTCCTGTCAGGGGGCAGTCACCATCTCTGTAGTCTTTGCCGTCTCTCCTGTCAGGGGGCAGTCACCATCTCTCTGTAGTCTCTGCCGTCTCTCCTGTCATGGGGCAGTCACCATCTCTCTGCAGTCTCTGCTGTCTCTCCTGTCAGGGGGCAGTCACCATCTCTGTAGTCTCTCCTGTCAGGGGGCAGTCACCATCTCTGTAGTCTCTGCCGTCTCTCCTGTCAGGGGGCAGTCACCATCTCTCTGTAGTCTCTGTCTCTCCTGTCAGGGGGCAGTCACCATCTCTGTAGTCTCTGCCGTCTCTCCTGTCAGGGGGCAGTCACCATCTCTCTGTAGTCTCTGCCGTCTCTCCTGTCAGGGGGCAGTCACCATCTCTCTGTAGTCTCTGCCGTCTCTCCTGTCAGGGGGCAGTCACCAGCTCTGCAGTCTCTGCCGTCTCTCCTGTCAGAGGGCAGTCACCATCTCTGCAGTCTCTGCCGTCTCTCCTGTCTGGGGGCAGTCACCATCTCTCTGTAGTCTCTGTCTCTCCTGTCAGGGGGCAGTCACCATCTCTCTGTAGTCTCTGCCGTCTCTCCTGTCAGGGGGCAGTCACCATCTCTGCAGTCTCTGCCGTCTCTCCTGTCAGGGGGCAGTCACCATCTCTGCAGTCTCTGCCGTCTCTCCTGTCAGGGGGAAGTCACCATCTCTGCAGTCTCTGCCGTCTCTCCTGTCAGGGGGCAGTCACCATCTCTGCAGTCTCTGCCGTCTCTCCTGTCTGGGGGCAGTCACCATCTCTGCAGTCTCTGCCGTCTCTCCTGTCTGGGGGCAGTCACCATCTCTGCAGTCTCTGCCGTCTCTCCTGTCTGGGGGCAGTCACCATCTCTCTGCAGTCTCTGCCGTCTCTCCAGTCAGGGGGCAGTCACCATCTCTCTGCAGTCTCTGCCGTCTCTCCTGTCAGGGGGCAGTCACCATCTCTGTAGTCTCTGCCGTCTCTCCTGTCAGGGGGCAGTCACCATCTCTGCAGTCTCTGCCGTCTCTCCTGTCAGGGGGCAGTCACCATCTCTGCAGTCTCTGCCGTCTCTCCTGTCAGGGGGCAGTCACCATCTCTGCAGTCTCTGCCGTCTCTCCTGTCAGGGGGCAGTCACCATCTCTGCAGTCTCTGCCGACTCTCCTGTCAGGGGGCAGTCACCATCTCTGTAGTCTCTGCCGACTCTCCTGTCAGGGGGCAGTCACCATCTCTCTGTAGTCTCTGCCGTCTCTTCTGTCAGGGGGCAGTCACCATCTCTCTGTAGTCTCTGCCGTCTCTCCTGTCTCTCCTGTCAGGCGGCAGTCACCATCTCTGTAGTCTCTGCCGACTCATCTGTCAGGGGGCAGTCACCATCTCTCTGTAGTCTCTGTTGTCTCTCCTGTCAGGGGGCAGTCACCATCTCTCTGTAGTCTCTGCCGTCTCTCCTGTCAGGGGGCAGTCACCATCTCTGTAGTCTCTGCCGTCTCTCCTGTCAGGGGGCAGTCACCATCTCTGCAGTCTCAGCCGTCTCTCCTGTCAGGGGGCAGTCACCATCTCTCTGTAGTCTCTGCCGTCTCTCCTGTCAGGGGGCAGTCACCATCTCTGCAGTCTCTGCCGTCTCTCCTGTCAGGGGGCAGTCACCATCTCTGCAGTCTCTGCCGTCTCTCCTGTCAGGGGGCAGTCACCATCTCTGCAGTCTCTGCCGTCTCTCCTGTCAGGGGGCAGTCACCATCTCTGCAGTCTCTGCCGTCTCTCCTGTCAGGGGGCAGTCACCATCTCTGTAGTCTCTGCCGTCTCTCCTGTCAGGGGGCAGTCACCAGCTCTGCAGTTTCTGCCGTCTCTCCTGTCAGGGGGCAGTCACCATCTCTGCAGTCTCTGCCGTCTCTCCTGTCTGGGGGCAGTCACCATCTCTCTGTAGTCTCTGCCGTCTCTCCTGTCAGGGGGCAGTCACCATCTCTCTGTAGTCTCTATCTCTCCTGTCAGGGGGCAGTCACCATCTCTCTGTAGTCTCTGCAGTCTCTCCTGTCAGGGGGCAGTCACCATCTCTCTGTAGTCTCTGCAGTCTCTCCTGTCAGGGGGCAGTCACCATCTCTCTGTAGTCTCTGCCGTCTCTCCTGTCAGGGGGCAGTCACCATCTCTCTGTAGTCTCTGCAGTCTCTCCTGTCAGGGGGCAGTCACCATCTCTCTGTAGTCTCTGCCGTCTCTCCTGTCAGGGGGCAGTCACCATCTCTGTAGTTTCTGCCGACTCTCCTGTCAGGGGGCAGTCACCATCTCTCTGTAGTCTCTGCCGTCTCTCCTGTCAGGGGGCAGTCACCATCTCTCTGCAGTCTCTGCCGTCTCTCCTGTCAGGGGGCAGTCACCATCTCTCTGCAGTCTCTGCCGTCTCTCCTGTCAGGGGGCAGTCACCATCTCTCTGCAGTCTCTGCCGTCTCTCCTGTCAGGGGGCAGTCACCATCTCTCTGTAGTCTCTGCTGTCTCTCCTGTCAGGGGGCAGTCACCATCTCTGCAGTCTCTGCCGTCTCTCCTGTCAGGGGGCAGTCACCATCTCTCTGTAGTCTCTGCCGTCTCTCCTGTCAGGGGGCAGTCACCATCTCTGCAGTCTCTGCCGTCACTCCTGTCAGGGGGCAGTCACCATCTCTGTAGTCTCTGCCGTCTCTCCTGTCAGGGGGCAGTCTCCATCTCTCTGCAGTCTCTGCTGTCTCTCCTGTCAGGGGGCAGTCACCATCTCTCTGTAGTCTCTGCAGTCTCTCCTGTCAGGGGGCAGTCACCATCTCTCTGTAGTCTCTGCCGTCTCTCCTGTCAGGGGGCAGTCACCATCTCTCTGTAGTCTCTGCCGTCTCTCCTGTCAGGGGGCAGTCACCATCTCTGTAGTCTCTGCCGACTCTCCTGTCAGGGGGCAGTCACCATCTCTCTGTAGTCTCTGCCGTCTCTCCTGTCAGGGGGCAGTCACCATCTCTGTAGTCTCTGCCGTCTCTCCTGTCAGGGGGCAGTCACCATCTCTGTAGTCTCTGCCGTCTCTCCTGTCAGGGGGCAGTCACCATCTCTGTAGTCTCTGCCGACTCTCCTGTCAGGGGGCAGTCACCATCTCTCTGTAGTCTCTGCCGTCTCTCCTGTCAGGGGGCAGTCACCATCTCTGTAGTCTCTGCCGTCTCTCCTGTCAGGGGGCAGTCACCATCTCTGTAGTCTCTGCCGTCTCTTCTGTCAGGGGGCAGTCACCATCTCTGTAGTCTCTGCCGTCTCTCCTGTCAGGGGGCAGTCACCATCTCTGTAGTCTCTGCCGACTCTCCTGTCAGGGGGCAGTCACCATCTCTCTGTAGTCTCTGCCGTCTCTCCTGTCAGGGGGCAGTCACCATCTCTGTAGTCTCTGCCGTCTCTCCTGTCAGGGGGCAGTCTCCATCTCTCTGCAGTCTCTGCTGTCTCTCCTGTCAGGGGGCAGTCACCATCTCTGTAGTCTCTGCCGTCTCTCCTGTCAGGGGGCAGTCTCCATCTCTCTGCAGTCTCTGCTGTCTCTCCTGTCAGGGGGCAGTCACCATCTCTCTGTAGTCTCTGCAGTCTCTCCTGTCAGGGGGCAGTCACCATCTCTCTGTAGTCTCTGCCGTCTCTCCTGTCAGGGGGCAGTCACCATCTCTCTGTAGTCTCTGCCGTCTCTCCTGTCAGGGGGCAGTCACCATCTCTGTAGTCTCTGCCGACTCTCCTGTCAGGGGGCAGTCACCATCTCTCTGTAGTCTCTGCCGTCTCTCCTGTCAGGGGGCAGTCACCATCTCTGTAGTCTCTGCCGTCTCTCCTGTCAGGGGGCAGTCACCATCTCTGTAGTCTCTGCCGTCTCTCCTGTCAGGGGGCAGTCACCATCTCTGTAGTCTCTGCCGACTCTCCTGTCAGGGGGCAGTCACCATCTCTCTGTAGTCTCTGCCGTCTCTCCTGTCAGGGGGCAGTCACCATCTCTGTAGTCTCTGCCGTCTCTCCTGTCAGGGGGCAGTCACCATCTTTCTGTAGTCTCTGCCGTCTCTCCTGTCAGGGGGCAGTCACCATCTCTGTAGTCTCTGCCGACTCTCCTGTCAGGGGGCAGTCACCATCTCTCTGTAGTCTCTGCCGTCTCTTCTGTCAGGGGGCAGTCACCATCTCTCTGTAGTCTCTGCCGTCTCTCCTGTCAGGGGGCAGTCGCCATCTCTCTGTAGTCTCTCTTGTCAGGGGGCAGTCGCCATCTCTCTGTAGTCTCTGCCGTCTCTCCTGTCAGGGGGCAGTCACCATCTCTGCAGTCTCTGCCGTCTCTCCTGTCAGGGGGCAGTCACCATCTCTGCAGTCTCTGCCGTCTCTCCTGTCAGGGGGCAGTCACCATCTCTGCAGTCTCTGCCGTCTCTCCTGTCAGGGGGCAGTCACCATCTCTGCAGTCTCTGCCGTCTCTCCTGTCAGGGGGCAGTCACCAGCTCTGCAGTTTCTGCCGTCTCTCCTGTCAGGGGGCAGTCACCATCTCTGCAGTCTCTGCCGTCTCTCCTGTCAGGGGGCAGTCACCATCTCTGCAGTCTCTGCCGTCTCTCCTGTCAGGGGGCAGTCACCATCTCTCTGTAGTCTCTGTCTCTCCTGTCAGGGGGCAGTCACCATCTCTGCAGTCTCTGCCGTCTCTCCTGTCTGGGGGCAGTCACCATCTCTGCAGTCTCTGCCGTCTCTCCTGTCTGGGGGCAGTCACCAACTCTCTGCAGTCTCTGCCGTCTCTCCTGTCTGCGGGCAGTCACCATCTCTCTGCAGTCTCTGCCGTCTCTCCTGTCAGGGGGCAGTCACCATCTCTCTGCAGTCTCTGCCGTCTCTCCTGTCAGGGGGCAGTCACCATCTCTCTGTAGTCTCTGCTGTCTCTCCTGTCAGGGGGCAGTCACCATCTCTGTAGTCTCTGCCGTCTCTCCTGTCAGGGGGCAGTCACCATCTCTCTGTAGTCTCTGCCGTCTCTCCTGTCAGGTGGCAGTCACCATCTCTGTAGTCTCTGCCGTCTCTCCTGTCAGGGGGCAGTCACCATCTCTGTAGTCTCTGCCGTCTCTCCTGTCAGGGGGCAGTCACCATCTCTCTGTAGTCTCTGCCGTCTCTCCTGTCAGGGTGCAGTCACCATCTCTGTAGTCTCTGCCGTCTCTCCTGTCAGGGGGCAGTCACCATCTCTCTGTAGTCTCTGCCGTCTCTCCTGTCAGGGGGCAGTCACCATCTCTCTGTAGTCTCTGCCGTCTCTCCTGTCAGGGTGCAGTCACCATCTCCGTAGTCTCTGCCGTCTCTCCTGTCAGGGGGCAGTCACCATCTCCGTAGTCTCAGCCGTCTCTCCTGTCAGGGGGCAGTCACCATCTCTCTGTAGTCTCTGCCGTCTCTCCTGTCAGGGGGCAGTCACCATCTCTCTGCAGTCTCTGCCGACTCTCCTGTCTGGGGGCAGTCACCATCTCTCTGCAGTCTCTGCCGTCTCTCCTGTCTGGGGGCAGTCACCATCTCTCTGCAGTCTCTGCCGTCTCTCCTGTCAGGGGGCAGTCACCATCTCTCTGCAGTCTCTGCCGTCTCTCCTGTCAGGGGGCAGTCACCATCTCTCTGTAGTCTCTGCCGTCTCTCCTGTCAGGGGGCAGTCACCATCTCTCTCTAGTCTCCGCTGTCTCTCCTGTCAGGGGGCAGTCACCATCTCTCTGTAGTCTCTGCCGTCTCTCCTGTCAGGGGGCAGTCACCATCTCTCTGTAGTCTCTGCCGTCTCTCCTGTCAGGGGGCAGTCACCATCTCTCTGTAGTCTCTGCTGTCTCCCCTGTCAGGGGGCAGTCACCATCTCTCTGTAGTCTCTGCCGTCTCTCCTGTCAGGGTGCAGTCACCATCTCTGTAGTCTCTGCCGTCTCTCCTGTCAGGGGGCAGTCACCATCTCTGTAGTCTCAGCCGTCTCTCCTGTCAGGGGGCAGTCACCATCTCTGTAGTCTCTGCCGTCTCTCCTGTCAGGGGGCAGTCACCATCTCTCTGTAGTCTCTGCAGTCTCTCCTGTCAGGGGGCAGTCACCATCTCTCTGTAGTCTCTGCCGTCTCTCCTGTCAGGGGGCAGTCACCATCTCTCTGTAGTCTCTGCCGTCTCTCCTGTCAGGGGGCAGTCACCATCTCTGTAGTCTCTGCCGTCTCTCCTGTCAGGGGGCAGTCACCATCTCTCTGCAGTCTCTGCCGTCTCTCCTGTCAGGGGGCAGTCACCATCTCTCTGTAGTCTCTGCCGTCTCTCCTGTCAGGGGGCAGTCACCATCTCTCTGTAGTCTCTGCAGTCTCTCCTGTCAGGGGGCAGTCACCATCTCTCTGTACTCTCTGCCGTCTCTCCTGTCAGGGGGCAGTCACCATCTCTGTAGTCTCTGCTGTCTCTCCTGTCAGGGGGCAGTCACCATCTCTCTGTAGTCTCTGTCTCTCCTGTCAGGGGGCAGTCACCATCTCTGTAGACTCTGCCGACTCTTCTGTCAGGGGGCAGTCACCATCTCTCTGTAGTCTCTTCTGTCAGGGGGCAGTCACCATCTCTCTGTAGTCTCTGCCGTCTCTCCTGTCAGGGGGCAGTCACCATCTCTCTGTAGTCTCTCCTGTCAGGGGGCAGTCACCATCTCTCTGTAGTCTCTGCCGTCTCTGCTGTCAGGGGGCAGTCACCATCTCTGTAGTCTCTGCCGTCTCTTCTGTCAGGGGGCAGTCACCATCTCTCTGTAGTCTCTGTCTCTGTCAGGGGGCAGTCACCATCTCTCTCTAGTCTCTGCTGTCTCTCCTGTCAGGGGGCAGTCACCATCTCTGTAGTCTCTGCCGTCTCTCCTGTCAGGGGGCAGTCACCATCTCTCTGTAGTCTCTGCCGTCTCTCCTGTCAGGGGGCAGTCACCATCTCTCTGTAGTCTCTGCCGTCTCTCCTGTCAGGGTGCAGTCACCATCTCTGTAGTCTATGCCGTCTCTCCTGTCAGGGGGCAGTCACCATCTCTGTAGTCTCTGCCGTCTCTCCTGTCAGGGGGCAGTCACCATCTCTGTAGTCTCTGCCGTCTCTCCTGTCAGGGGGCAGTCACCATCTCTCTGTAGTCTCTGCAGTCTCTCCTGTCAGGGGGCAGTCACCATCTCTCTGTAGTCTCTGCCGTCTCTCCTGTCAGGGGGCAGTCACCATCTCTGTAGTCTCTGCTGTCTCTCCTGTCAGGGGGCAGTCACCATCTCTCTTTAGTCTCTGTCTCTCCTGTCAGGGGGCAGTCACCATCTCTGTAGTCTCTGCTGTCTCTCCTGTCAGGGGGCAGTCACCATCTCTCTGAAGTCTCTGTCTCTCCTGTCAGGGGGCAGTCACCATCTCTGTAGACTCTGCCGACTCTTCTGTCAGGGGGCAGTCACCATCTCTCTGTAGTCTCTGCCGTCTCTCCTGTCAGGGGGCAGTCACCATCTCTCTGTAGTCTCTGCCGTCTCTCCTGTCAGGGGGCAGTCACCATCTCTCTGCAGTCTCTGCCGTCTCTCCTGTCAGGGGGCAGTCACCATCTCTCTGTAGTCTCTGCTGTCTCTCCTGTCAGGGGGCAGTCACCATCTCTGTAGTCTCTGCCGTCTCTCCTGTCAGGGGGCAGTCACCATCTCTCTGTAGTCTCTGCCGTCTCTCCTGTCAGGGGGCAGTCACCATCTCTCTGTAGTCTCTGCCGTCTCTCCTGTCAGGGTGCAGTCACCATCTCTCTGTAGTCTCTGCCGTCTCTCCTGTCAGGGGGCAGTCACCATCTCTGTAGTCTCTGCCGTCTCTCCTGTCAGGGGGCAGTCACCATCTCTCTGTAGTCTCTGCAGTCTCTCCTGTCAGGGGGCAGTCACCATCTCTCTGTAGTCTCTGCCGTCTCTCCTGTCAGGGGGCAGTCACCATCTCTCTGTAGTCTCTGCCGTCTCTCCTGTCAGGGGGCAGTCACCATCTCTGTAGTCTCTGCCGACTCTCCAGTCAGGGGGCAGTCACCATCTCTCTGTAGTCTCTGCCGTCTCTCCTGTCAGGGCGCAGTCACCATCTCTCTGTAGTCTCTGCCGTCTCTCCTGTCAGGGGGCAGTCACCATCTCTCTGTAGTCTCTGCCGTCTCTCCTGTCAGGGGGCAGTCACCATCTCTCTGTAGTCTCTGCCGTCTCTCCTGTCTGGGGGCAGTCACCATCTCTGTAGTCTCTGCTGTCTCTCCTGTCAGGGGGCAGTCACCATCTCTCTGTAGTCTCTGTCTCTCCTGTCAGGGGGCAGTCACCATCTCTGTAGACTCTGCCGACTCTTCTGTCAGGGGGCAGTCACCATCTCTCTGTAGTCTCTGCAGTCTCTCCTGTCAGGGGGCAGTCACCATCTCTCTGTAGTCTCTGCCGTCTCTCCTGTCAGGGGGCAGTCACCATCTCTGTAGTCTCTGCCGTCTCTTCTGTCAGGGGGCAGTCACCATCTCTCTGTAGTCTCTGCCGTCTCTCCTGTCAGGGGGCAGTCACCATCTCTGTAGTCTCTGCCGACTCTCCTGTCAGGGGGCAGTCACCATCTCTCTGTAGTCTCTGCCGTCTCTCCTGTCAGGGGGCAGTCACCATCTCTCTGCAGTCTCTGCCGTCTCTCCTGTCAGGGGGCAGTCACCATCTCTGTAGTCTCTCCTGTCAGGGGGCAGTCACCATCCCTGTAGTCTCTGCAATCTCTCCTGTCAGGGGGCAGTCACCATCCCTGTAGTCTCTGCCGTCTCTCCTGTCAGGGGGCAGTCACCATCTCTCTGTAGTCTCTGCCGACTCTCCTGTCAGGGGGCAGTCACCATCTCTCTGTAGTCTCTGCCGTCTCTCCTGTCAGGGGGCAGTCACCATCTCTCTCTAGTCTCTGCTGTCTCTCCTGTCAGGGGCCAGTCACCATCTCTGTAGTCTCTGCCGTCTCTCCTGTCAGGGGGCAGTCACCATCTCTCTGTAGTCTCTGCCGTCTCTCCTGTCAGGGGGCAGTCACCATCTCTCTGTAGTCTCTGCCGTCTCTCCTGTCAGGGTGCAGTCACCATCTCTGTAGTCTCTGCCGTCTCTCCTGTCAGGGGGCAGTCACCATCTCTGTAGTCTCTGCCGTCTCTCCTGTCAGGGGGCAGTCACCATCTCTGTAGTCTCTGCCGTCTCTCCTGTCAGGGGGCAGTCACCATCTCTCTGTAGTCTCTGCAGTCTCTCCTGTCAGGGGGCAGTCACCATCTCTCTGTAGTCTCTGCAGTCTCTCCTGTCAGGGGGCAGTCACCATCTCTCTGTAGTCTCTGCCGTCTCTCCTGTCAGGGGGCAGTCACCATCTCTGTAGTCTCTGCCGTCTCTCCTGTCAGGGGGCAGTCACCATCTCTGTAGTCTCTGCCGTCTCTCCTGTCAGGGGGCAGTCACCATCTCTGTAGTCTCTGCCGTCTCTCCTGTCAGGGGGCAGTCACCATCTCTGTAGTCTCTGCCGTCTCTCCTGTCAGGGGGCAGTCACCATCTCTCTGCAGTCTCTGCTGTCTCTCCTGTCAGGGGGCAGTCACCATCTCACTGTAGTCTCTGCCGTCTCTCCTGTCAGGGGGCAGTCACCATCTCTCTCTAGTCTCTGCTGTCTCTCCTGTCAGGGGGCAGTCACCATCTCTGTAGTCTCTGCCGTCTCTCCTGTCAGGGGGCAGTCACCATCTCTCTGTAGTCTCTGCCGTCTCTCCTGTCAGGGGGCAGTCACCATCTCTCTGTAGTCTCTGCCGTCTCTCCTGTCAGGGGGCAGTCACCATCTCTGTAGTCTCTGCCGTCTCTCCTGTCAGGGGGCAGTCACCATCTCTGTAGTCTCTGCCGTCTCTCCTGTCAGGGGGCAGTCACCATCTCTGTAGTCTCTGCCGTCTCTCCTGTCAGGGGGCAGTCACCATCTCTGTAGTCTCTGCCGTCTCTCCTGTCAGGGGGCAGTCACCATCTCTCTGTAGTCTCTGCCGTCTCTCCTGTCAGGGGGCAGTCACCATCTCTCTGTAGTCTCTGCAGTCTCTCCTGTCAGGGGGCAGTCACCATCTCTCTGTAGTCTCTGCCGTCTCTCCTGTCAGGGGGCAGTCACCATCTCTGTAGTCTCTGCCGACTCTCCTGTCAGGGGGCAGTCACCATCTGTCTGTAGTCTCTGCAGTCTCTCCTGTCAGGGGGCAGTCACCATCTCTCTGTAGTCTCTGCAGTCTCTCCTGTCAGGGGGCAGTCACCATCTGTCTGTAGTCTCTGCCGTCTCTCCTGTCAGGGGGCAGTCACCATCTCTGTAGTCTCTGCTGTCTCTCCTGTCAGGGGGGCAGTCACCATCTCTGTAGTCTCTGCTGTCTCTCCTGTCAGGGGGCAGTCACCATCTCTGTAGTCTCTGCTGTCTCTCCTGTCAGGGGGCAGTCACCATCTCTCTGTAGTCTCTGTCTCTCCTGTCAGGGGGCAGTCACCATCTCTGTAGTCTCTGCTGTCTCTCCTGTCAGGGGGCAGTCACCATCTCTGTAGACTCTGCCGACTCTTCTGTCAGGGGGCAGTCACCATCTCTCTGCAGTCTCTGTTGTCTCTCCTGTCAGGGGGCAGTCACCATCTCTCTGTAGTCTCTGTAGTCTCTCCTGTCAGGGGGCAGTCACCATCTCTGTAGTCTCTGCCGTCTCTCCTGTCAGGGGGCAGTCACCATCTCTGTAGTCTCTGCCGACTCTCCTGTCAGGGGGCAGTCACCATCTCTCTGTAGTCTCTGCCGTCTCTTCTGTCAGGGGGCAGTCACCATCTCTCTGTAGTCTCTGCCGTCTCTCCTGTCAGGGGGCAGTCACCATCTCTGTAGTCTCTGCCGTCTCTCCTGTCAGGGGGCAGTCACCATCTCTGTAGTCTCTGCCGACTCTCCTGTCAGGGGGCAGTCACCATCTCTCTGTAGTCTCTGCCGTCTCTCCTGTCAGGGGGCAGTCACCATCTCTGTAGTCTTTGCCGTCTCTCCTGTCAGGGGGCAGTCACCATCTCTCTGTAGTCTCTGTAGTCTCTACTGTCAGGGCGCAGTCACCATCTCTCTGTAGTCTCTGCCGTCTCTCCTGTCAGGGGGCAGTCACCATCTCTTTGTAGTCTCTGCCGTCTCTCCTGTCAGGGGGCAGTCACCATCTCTGTAGTCTCTGCTGTCTCTCCTGTCAGGGGGCAGTCAACATCTCTCTGTAGTCTCTGTCTCTCCTGTCAGGGGGCAGTCACCATCTCTGTAGTCTCTGCTGTCTCTCCTGTCAGGGGGCAGTCACCATCTCTGTAGTCTCTGCTGTCTCTCCTGTCAGGGGGCAGTCACCATCTCTGTAGACTCTGCCGACTCTTCTGTCAGGGGGCAGTCACCATCTCTGTAGACTCTGCCGACTCTTCTGTCAGGGGGCAGTCACCATCTCTGTAGACTCTGCCGACTCTTCTGTCAGGGGGCAGTCACCATCTCTGTAGACTCTGCCGACTCTTCTGTCAGGGGGCAGTTACCATCTCTCTGTAGTCTCTGCAGTCTCTCCTGTCAGGGGGCAGTCACCATCTCTCTGTAGTCTCTGCCGTCTCTCCTGTCAGGGGGCAGTCACCATCTCTCTCTAGTCTCTGCTGTCTCTCCTGTCAGGGGGCAGTCACCATCTCTGTAGTCTCTGCCGTCTCTCCTGTCAGGGGGCAGTCACCATCTCTCTGTAGTCTCTGCCGTCTCTCCTGTCAGGGGGCAGTCACCATCTCTCTGTAGTCTCTGCCGTCTCTCCTGTCAGGGTGCAGTCACCATCTCTGTAGTCTCTGCCGTCTCTCCTGTCAGGGGGCAGTCACCATCTCTGTAGTCTCTGCCGTCTCTCCTGTCAGGGGGCAGTCACCATCTCTGTAGTCTCTGCCGTCTCTCCTGTCAGGGGGCAGTCACCATCTCTGTAGTCTCTGCCGTCTCTCCTGTCAGGGGGCAGTCACCATCTCTCTGCAGTCTCTGCTGTCTCTCCTGTCAGGGGGCAGTCACCATCTCTCTGTAGTCTCTGCAGTCTCTCCTGTCAGGGGGCAGTCACCATCTCTCTGTAGTCTCTGCCGTCTCTCCTGTCAGGGGGCAGTCACCATCTCTCTCTAGTCTCTGCTGTCTCTCCTGTCAGGGGGCAGTCACCATCTCTCTGTAGTCTCTGCAGTCTCTCCTGTCAGGGGGCAGTCACCATCTCTCTGTAGTCTCTGCCGTCTCTCCTGTCAGGGGGCAGTCACCATCTCTGTAGTCTCTGCCGACTCTCCTGTCAGGGGGCAGTCACCATCTGTCTGTAGTCTCTGCAGTCTCTCCTGTCAGGGGGCAGTCACCATCTCTCTGTAGTCTCTGCAGTCTCTCCTGTCAGGGGGCAGTCACCATCTGTCTGTAGTCTCTGCCGTCTCTCCTGTCAGGGGGCAGTCACCATCTCTGTAGTCTCTGCTGTCTCTCCTGTCAGGGGGGCAGTCACCATCTCTGTAGTCTCTGCTGTCTCTCCTGTCAGGGGGCAGTCACCATCTCTGTAGTCTCTGCTGTCTCTCCTGTCAGGGGGCAGTCACCATCTCTCTGTAGTCTCTGTCTCTCCTGTCAGGGGGCAGTCACCATCTCTGTAGTCTCTGCTGTCTCTCCTGTCAGGGGGCAGTCACCATCTCTGTAGACTCTGCCGACTCTTCTGTCAGGGGGCAGTCACCATCTCTCTGCAGTCTCTGTTGTCTCTCCTGTCAGGGGGCAGTCACCATCTCTCTGTAGTCTCTGTAGTCTCTACTGTCAGGGCGCAGTCACCATCTCTCTGTAGTCTCTGCCGTCTCTCCTGTCAGGGGGCAGTCACCATCTCTCTGTAGTCTCTGCCGTCTCTCCTGTCAGGGGGCAGTCACCATCTCTGTAGTCTCTGCTGTCTCTCCTGTCAGGGGGCAGTCAACATCTCTCTGTAGTCTCTGTCTCTCCTGTCAGGGGGCAGTCACCATCTCTGTAGTCTCTGCTGTCTCTCCTGTCAGGGGGCAGTCACCATCTCTGTAGTCTCTGCTGTCTCTCCTGTCAGGGGGCAGTCACCATCTCTGTAGACTCTGCCGACTCTTCTGTCAGGGGGCAGTCACCATCTCTGTAGACTCTGCCGACTCTTCTGTCAGGGGGCAGTCACCATCTCTGTAGACTCTGCCGACTCTTCTGTCAGGGGGCAGTTACCATCTCTCTGTAGTCTCTGCAGTCTCTCCTGTCAGGGGGCAGTCACCATCTCTCTGTAGTCTCTGCCGTCTCTCCTGTCAGGGGGCAGTCACCATCTCTGTAGTCTCTGCCGACTCTCCTGTCAGGGGGCAGTCACCATCTCTCTGTAGTCTCTGCCGTCTCTTCTGTCAGGGGGCAGTCACCATCTCTGCCGTCTCTCCTGTCAGGGGGCAGTCACCATCTCTGTAGTCTCTGCCGTCTCTCCTGTCAGGGGGCAGTCACCATCTCTCTGTAGTCTCTGCCGTCTCTCCTGTCAGGGGGCAGTCACCATCTCTCTGTAGTCTCTGCCGACTCTCCTGTCAGGGGGCAGTCACCATCTCTGTAGTCTCTGCCGACTCTCCTGTCAGGGGGCAGTCACCATCTCTCTGTAGTCTCTGCCGTCTCTCCTGTCAGGGGGCAGTCACCATCTCTGTAGTCTCTGCCGTCTCTCCTGTCAGGGGGCAGTCACCATCTCTCAGTAGTCTCTGTAGTCTCTCCTGTCAGGGGGCAGTCACCATCTCTCTGTAGTCTCTGCCGTCTCTCCTGTCAGGGGGCAGTCACCATCTCTGTAGTCTCTCCTGTCAGGGGGCAGTCACCATCTCTCTGTAGTCTCTGCCGTCTCTCCTGTCAGGGGGCAGTCACCATCTCTCTGTAGTCTCTGCCGTCTCTCCTGTCAGGAGGCAGTCACCATCTCTCTGCAGTCTCTGCCGTCTCTCCTGTCATGGGGCAGTCACCATCTCTCTGTAGTCTCTGCCGTCTCTCCTGTCAGGGGGCAGTCACCATCTCTGTAGTCTCTGCCGTCTCTCCTGTCAGGGGGCAGTCACCATCTCTCTGTAGTCTCTGCCGTCTCTCCTGTCAGGGGGCAGTCACCATCTCTGTAGTCTCTCCTGTCAGGGGGCAGTCACCATCTCTCTGTAGTCTCTGCCGTCTCTCCTGTCAGGGGGCAGTCACCATCTCTCTGTAGTCTCTGCCGTCTCTCCTGTCAGGAGGCAGTCACCATCTCTCTGCAGTCTCTGCTGTCTCTCCTGTCAGGGGGCAGTCACCATCTCTCTGTAGTCTCTGCCGTCTCTCCTGTCAGGGGGCAGTCACCATCTCTGTAGTCTCTGCCGTCTCTCCTGTCAGGGGGCAGTCACCATCTCTGTAGTCTCTGCCGTCTCTCCTGTCAGGGGGCAGTCACCATCTCTCTGTAGTCTCTGCCGTCTCTCCTGTCAGGGGGCAGTCACCATCTCTCTGCCGTCTCTCCTGTCAGGGGGCAGTCACCATCTCTGTAGTCTCTGCTGTCTCTCCTGTCAGGGGGCAGTCACCATCTCTCTTTAGTCTCTGTCTCTCCTGTCAGGGGGCAGTCACCATCTCTGTAGTCTCTGCTGTCTCTCCTGTCAGGGGGCAGTCACCATCTCTCTGGAATCTCTGTCTCTCCTGTCAGGCGGCAGTCACCATCTCTCTGTAGTCTCTGTAGTCTCTCCTGTCAGGGGGCAGTCACCATCTCTCTGTAGTCTCTGCCGTCTCTCCTGTCAGGGGGCAGTCACCATCTCTCTGTAGTCTCTGCCGTCTCTCCTGTCAGGGGGCAGTCACCATCTCTGTAGTCTCTGCCGTCTCTCCTGTCAGGGGGCAGTCACCATCTCTCTGTAGTCTCTGCCGTCTCTCCTGTCAGGGGGCAGTCACCATCTCTGTAGTCTCTGCCGTCTCTCCTGTCAGGGGGCAGTCACCATCTCTCTGTACTCTCTGCCGTCTCTCCTGTCAGGGGGCAGTCACCATCTCTGTAGTCTCTGTTGTCTCTCCTGTCAGGGGGCAGTCACCATCTCTGTAGTCTCTGCCGTCTCTCCTGTCAGGGGGCAGTCACCATCTCTCTGCAGTCTCTGTAGTCTCTTCTGTCAGGGGGCAGTCACCATCTCTGTAGTCTCTGCTGTCTCTTCTGTCAGGGGGCAGTCACCATCTCTCTCTAGTCTCTGCCGTCTCTCCTGTCAGGAGGCAGTCACCATCTCTCTAGTCTCTGCCGTCTCTCCTGTCAGGGGGCAGTCACCATCTCTCTGCAGTCTCTGCCGTCTCTCCTGTCAGGGGGCAGTCACCATCTCTGTAGTCTCTGCCGTTTCTCCTGTCAGGGGGCAGTCACCATCTCTCTGTAGTCTCTGCTGTCTCTCCTGTCAGGGGGCAGTCACCATCTCTGTAGTCTCTGCCGTCTCTCCTGTCAGGGGGCAGTCACCATCTCTCTGCAGTCTCTGCCGTCTCTCCTGTCAGGGGGCAGTCACCATCTCTCTGCAGTCTCTGCCGTCTCTCCTGTCAGGGGGCAGTCACCATCTCTGTAGTCTCTGCCGTCTCTCCTGTCAGGGGGCAGTCACCATCTCTCTGTAGTCTCTGCTGTCTCTCCTGTCAGGGGGCAGTCACCATCTCTGTAGTCTCTGCCGTCTCTCCTGTCAGGGGGCAGTCACCATCTCTGTAGTCTCTGCCGTCTCTCCTGTCAGGGGGCAATCACCATCTCTCTGTAGTCTCTGCCGTCTCTCCTGTCAGGGGGCAGTCACCATCTCTCTGTAGTCTCTGCCGTCTCTCCTGTCAGGGGGCAGTCACCATCTCTCTGCCGTCTCTCCTGTCAGGGGGCAGTCACCATCTCTCTGTAGTCTCTGCTGTCTCTCCTGTCAGGGGGCAGTCACCATCTCTGTAGTCTCTGCCGTCTCTCCTGTCAGGGGGCAGTCACCATCTCTCTGCAGTCTCTGTTGTCTCTCCTGTCAGGGGGCAGTCACCATCTCTCTGTAGTCTCTGTAGTCTCTCCTGTCAGGGGGCAGTCACCATCTCTCTGTAGTCTCTGCCGTCTCTCCTGTCAGGGGGCAGTCACCATCTCTCTGTAGTCTCTGCCGTCACTCCTGTCAGGGGGCAGTCACCATCTCTGTAGTCTCTGCCGTCTCTCCTGTCAGGGGGCAGTCACCATCTCTGTAGTCTCTGCCGTCTCTCCTGTCAGGGGGCAGTCACCATCTCTCTGTAGTCTCTGCCGTCACTCCTGTCAGGGGGCAGTCACCATCTCTCTGTAGTCTCTGCCGTCACTCCTGTCAGGGGGCAGTCACCATCTCTCTGTAGTCTCTGCAGTCTCTCCTGTCAGGGGGCAGTCACCATCTCTGTAGTCTCTGCCGTCTCTCCTGTCAGGGGGCAGTCACCATCTCTCTGTAGTCTCTGCCGTCTCTCCTGTCAGGGGGCAGTCACCATCTCTCTGTAGTCTCTGCCGTCTCTCCTGTCAGGGGGCAGTCACCATCTCTGTAGTCTCTGCCGTCTCTCCTGTCAGGGGGCAGTCACCATCTCTCTGTAGTCTCTGCCGTCTCTCCTGTCAGGGTGCAGTCACCATCTCTCTGTAGTCTCTGCCGTCTCTCCTGTCAGGGGGCAGTCACCATCTCTGTAGTCTCTGCTGTCTCTCCTGTCAGGGGGCAGTCACCATCTCTCTGTAGTCTCTGCCGTCTCTCCTGTCAGGGGGCAGTCACCATCTCTCTGTAGTCTCTCCTGTCAGGGGGCAGTCACCATCTCTGTAGTCTCTGCTGTCTCTCCTGTCAGGGGGCAGTCACCATCTCTGTAGTCTCTGCCGTCTCTCCTGTCAGGGGGCAGTCACCATCTCTGTAGTCTCTGCTGTCTCTCCTGTCAGGGGGCAGTCACCATCTCTGTAGTCTCTGCCGTCTCTCCTGTCAGGGGGCAGTCACCATCTCTGTAGTCTCTGCTGTCTCTCCTGTCAGGGGGCAGTCACCATCTCTGTAGTCTCTGCCGTCTCTCCTGTCAGGGGGCAGTCACCATCTCTCTGTAGTCTCTGCAGTCTCTCCTGTCAGGGGGCAGTCACCATCTCTCTGTAGTCTCTGCCGTCTCTCCTGTCAGGGTGCAGTCACCATCTCTCTGTAGTCTCTGCCGTCTCTCCTGTCAGGGGGCAGTCACCATCTCTCTGTAGTCTCTGTAGTCTCTCCTGTCAGGGGGCAGTCACCATCTCTGTAGTCTCTGCCGTCTCTCCTGTCAGGGGGCAGTCACCATCTCTGTAGTCTCTGCCGACTCTCCTGTCAGGGGGCAGTCACCATCTCTCTGTAGTCTCTGCCGTCTCTTCTGTCAGGGGGCAGTCACCATCTCTCTGTAGTCTCTGCCGTCTCTCCTGTCAGGGGGCAGTCACCATCTCTGTAGTCTCTGCCGTCTCTCCTGTCAGGGGGCAGTCACCATCTCTGTAGTCTCTGCCGACTCTCCTGTCAGGGGGCAGTCACCATCTCTCTGTAGTCTCTGCCGTCTCTCCTGTCAGGGGGCAGTCACCATCTCTCTGTAGTCTCTGCCGTCTCTCCTGTCAGGGGGCAGTCACCATCTCTCTGTAGTCTCTGCCGTCTCTCCTGTCAGGGGGCAGTCACCATCTCTGTAGTCTTTGCCGTCTCTCCTGTCAGGGGGCAGTCACCATCTCTGTAGTCTTTGCCGTCTCTCCTGTCAGGGGGCAGTCACCATCTCTCTGTAGTCTCTGTAGTCTCTCCTGTCAGGGCGCAGTCACCATCTCTCTGTAGTCTCTGCCGTCTCTCCTGTCAGGGGGCAGTCACCATCTCTGTAGTCTCTCCTGTCAGGGGGCAGTCACCATCTCTCTGTAGTCTCTGCCGTCTCTCCTGTCAGGGGGCAGTCACCATCTCTGTAGTCTCTGCCGTCTCTCCTGTCAGGGGGCAGTCACCATCTCTGTAGTCTCTGCTGTCTCTCCTGTCAGGGGGCAGTCACCATCTCTGTAGTCTCTGCCGTCTCTCCTGTCAGGGGGCAGTCACCATCTCTGTAGTCTCTGCTGTCTCTCCTGTCAGGGGGCAGTCACCATCTCTGTAGTCTCTGCCGTCTCTCCTGTCAGGGGGCAGTCACCATCTCTCTGTAGTCTCTGCCGTCTCTCCTGTCAGGGGGCAGTCACCATCTCTCTGTAGTCTCTGCCGTCTCTCCTGTCAGGGGGCAGTCACCATCTCTCTGTAGTCTCTGTAGTCTCTCCTGTCAGGGGGCAGTCACCATCTCTGTAGTCTCTGCCGTCTCTCCTGTCAGGGGGCAGTCACCATCTCTGTAGTCTCTGCCGACTCTCCTGTCAGGGGGCAGTCACCATCTCTGTAGTCTCTGCCGTCTCTCCTGTCAGGGGGCAGTCACCATCTCTGTAGTCTCTGCCGACTCTCCTGTCAGGGGGCAGTCACCATCTCTCTGTAGTCTCTGCCGTCTCTCCTGTCAGGGTGCAGTCACCATCTCTCTGTAGTCTCTGCCGTCTCTCCTGTCAGGGGGCAGTCACCATCTCTGTAGTCTCTGCTGTCTCTCCTGTCAGGGGGCAGTCACCATCTCTCTGTAGTCTCTGCCGTCTCTCCTGTCAGGGGGCAGTCACCATCTCTCTGTAGTCTCTCCTGTCAGGGGGCAGTCACCATCTCTGTAGTCTCTGCTGTCTCTCCTGTCAGGGGGCAGTCACCATCTCTGTAGTCTCTGCCGTCTCTCCTGTCAGGGGGCAGTCACCATCTCTGTAGTCTCTGCTGTCTCTCCTGTCAGGGGGCAGTCACCATCTCTGTAGTCTCTGCCGTCTCTCCTGTCAGGGGGCAGTCACCATCTCTGTAGTCTCTGCTGTCTCTCCTGTCAGGGGGCAGTCACCATCTCTGTAGTCTCTGCCGTCTCTCCTGTCAGGGGGCAGTCACCATCTCTCTGTAGTCTCTGCAGTCTCTCCTGTCAGGGGGCAGTCACCATCTCTCTGTAGTCTCTGCCGTCTCTCCTGTCAGGGTGCAGTCACCATCTCTCTGTAGTCTCTGCCGTCTCTCCTGTCAGGGGGCAGTCACCATCTCTCTGTAGTCTCTGTAGTCTCTCCTGTCAGGGGGCAGTCACCATCTCTGTAGTCTCTGCCGTCTCTCCTGTCAGGGGGCAGTCACCATCTCTGTAGTCTCTGCCGACTCTCCTGTCAGGGGGCAGTCACCATCTCTCTGTAGTCTCTGCCGTCTCTTCTGTCAGGGGGCAGTCACCATCTCTCTGTAGTCTCTGCCGTCTCTCCTGTCAGGGGGCAGTCACCATCTCTGTAGTCTCTGCCGTCTCTCCTGTCAGGGGGCAGTCACCATCTCTGTAGTCTCTGCCGACTCTCCTGTCAGGGGGCAGTCACCATCTCTCTGTAGTCTCTGCCATCTCTCCTGTCAGGGGGCAGTCACCATCTCTCTGTAGTCTCTGCCGTCTCTCCTGTCAGGGGGCAGTCACCATCTCTCTGTAGTCTCTGCCGTCTCTCCTGTCAGGGGGCAGTCACCATCTCTGTAGTCTTTGCCGTCTCTCCTGTCAGGGGGCAGTCACCATCTCTGTAGTCTTTGCCGTCTCTCCTGTCAGGGGGCAGTCACCATCTCTCTGTAGTCTCTGTAGTCTCTCCTGTCAGGGCGCAGTCACCATCTCTCTGTAGTCTCTGCCGTCTCTCCTGTCAGGGGGCAGTCACCATCTCTGTAGTCTCTCCTGTCAGGGGGCAGTCACCATCTCTCTGTAGTCTCTGCCGTCTCTCCTGTCAGGGGGCAGTCACCATCTCTGTAGTCTCTGCCGTCTCTCCTGTCAGGGGGCAGTCACCATCTCTGTAGTCTCTGCTGTCTCTCCTGTCAGGGGGCAGTCACCATCTCTGTAGTCTCTGCCGTCTCTCCTGTCAGGGGGCAGTCACCATCTCTGTAGTCTCTGCTGTCTCTCCTGTCAGGGGGCAGTCACCATCTCTGTAGTCTCTGCCGTCTCTCCTGTCAGGGGGCAGTCACCATCTCTCTGTAGTCTCTGCAGTCTCTCCTGTCAGGGGGCAGTCACCATCTCTCTGTAGTCTCTGCCGTCTCTCCTGTCAGGGTGCAGTCACCATCTCTCTGTAGTCTCTGCCGTCTCTCCTGTCAGGGGGCAGTCACCATCTCTCTGTAGTCTCTGTAGTCTCTCCTGTCAGGGGGCAGTCACCATCTCTGTAGTCTCTGCCGTCTCTCCTGTCAGGGGGCAGTCACCATCTCTGTAGTCTCTGCCGACTCTCCTGACAGGGGGCAGTCACCATCTCTCTGTAGTCTCTGCCGTCTCTTCTGTCAGGGGGCAGTCACCATCTCTCTGTAGTCTCTGCCGTCTCTCCTGTCAGGGGGCAGTCACCATCTCTGTAGTCTCTGCCGTCTCTCCTGTCAGGGGGCAGTCACCATCTCTGTAGTCTCTGCCGTCTCTCCTGTCAGGGGGCAGTCACCATCTCTGTAGTCTCTGCCGACTCTCCTGTCAGGGGGCAGTCACCATCTCTCTGTAGTCTCTGCCGTCTCTCCTGTCAGGGGGCAGTCACCATCTCTCTGTAGTCTCTGCCGTCTCTCCTGTCAGGGGGCAGTCACCATCTCTCTGTAGTCTCTGCCGTCTCTCCTGTCAGGGGGCAGTCACCATCTCTGTAGTCTTTGCCGTCTCTCCTGTCAGGGGGCAGTCACCATCTCTGTAGTCTTTGCCGTCTCTCCTGTCAGGGGGCAGTCACCATCTCTGTAGTCTCTGCCGTCTCTCCTGTCAGGGGGCAGTCACCATCTCTGTAGTCTCTGCCGTCTCTCCTGTCAGGGGGCAGTCACCATCTCTCTGTAGTCTCTGTAGTCTCTCCTGTCAGGGCGCAGTCACCATCTCTCTGTAGTCTCTGCCGTCTCTCCTGTCAGGGGGCAGTCACCATCTCTGTAGTCTCTCCTGTCAGGGGGCAGTCACCATCTCTCTGTAGTCTCTGCCGTCTCTCCTGTCAGGGGGCAGTCACCATCTCTGTAGTCTCTGCCGTCTCTCCTGTCAGGGGGCAGTCACCATCTCTCTGTACTCTCTGCCGTCTCTCCTGTCAGGGGGCAGTCACCATCTCTCTGTACTCTCTGTCTCTCCTGTCAGGGGGCAGTCACCATCTCTGTAGTCTCTGTTGTCTCTCCTGTCAGGGGGCAGTCACCATCTCTGTAGTCTCTGCCGTCTCTCCTGTCAGGGGGCAGTCACCATCTCTCTGCAGTCTCTGTAGTCTCTTCTGTCAGGGGGCAGTCACCATCTCTGTAGTCTCTGCCGTCTCTCCTGTCAGGGGGCAGTCACCATCTCTGTAGTCTCTCCTGTCAGGGGGCAGTCACCATCTCTCTGTAGTCTCTGCCGTCTCTCCTGTCAGGGGGCAGTCACCATCTCTGTAGTCTCTGCCGTCTCTCCTGTCAGGGGGCAGTCACCATCTCTCTGTACTCTCTGCCGTCTCTCCTGTCAGGGGGCAGTCACCATCTCTCTGTACTCTCTGTCTCTCCTGTCAGGGGGCAGTCACCATCTCTGTAGTCTCTGTTGTCTCTTCTGTCAGGGGGCAGTCACCATCTCTCTCTAGTCTCTGCCGTCTCTCCTGTCAGGGGGCAGTCACCATCTCTCTGTAGTCTCTCCTGTCAGGGGGCAGTCACCATCTCTGTAGTCTCTGCTGTCTCTTCTGTCAGGGGGCAGTCACCATCTCTCTCTAGTCTCTGCCGTCTCTCCTGTCAGGAGGCAGTCACCATCTCTCTAGTCTCTGCCGTCTCTCCTGTCAGGGGGCAGTCACCATCTCTCTGCAGTCTCTGCCGTCTCTCCTGTCAGGGGGCAGTCACCATCTCTGTAGTCTCTGCCGTTTCTCCTGTCAGGGGGCAGTCACCATCTCTCTGTAGTCTCTGCCGTCTCTCCTGTCAGGGGGCAGTCACCATCTCTCTGTAGTCTCTGCTGTCTCTCCTGTCAGGGGGCAGTCACCATCTCTGTAGTCTCTGCCGTCTCTCCTGTCAGGGGGCAGTCACCATCTCTCTGTAGTCTCTGCTGTCTCTCCTGTCAGGGGGCAGTCACCATCTCTGTAGTCTCTGCCGTCTCTCCTGTCAGGGGGCAGTCACCATCTCTCTGCAGTCTCTGCCGTCTCTCCTGTCAGGGGGCAGTCACCATCTCTCTGCAGTCTCTGCCGTCTCTGCTGTCAGGGGGCAGTCACCATCTCTGTAGTCTCTGCCGTCTCTCCTGTCAGGGGGCAGTCACCATCTCTCTGTAGTCTCTGCTGTCTCTCCTGTCAGGGGGCAGTCACCATCTCTCTGTAGTCTCTGCTGTCTCTCCTGTCAGGGGGCAGTCACCATCTCTCTGCAGTCTCTGCCGTCTCTCCTGTCAGGGGGCAGTCACCATCTCTCTGCAGTCTCTGCCGTCTCTCCTGTCAGGGGGCAGTCACCATCTCTGTAGTCTCTGCCGTCTCTCCTGTCAGGGGGCAATCACCATCTCTCTGTAGTCTCTGCCGTCTCTCCTGTCAGGGGGCAGTCACCATCTCTCTGTAGTCTCTGCCGTCTCTCCTGTCAGGGGGCAGTCACCATCTCTCTGCCGTCTCTCCTGTCAGGGGGCAGTCACCATCTCTCTGCCGTCTCTCCTGTCAGGGGGCAGTCACCATCTCTCTGTAGTCTCTGCTGTCTCTCCTGTCAGGGGGCAGTCACCATCTCTGTAGTCTCTGCCGTCTCTCCTGTCAGGGGGCAGTCACCATCTCTCTGCAGTCTCTGTTGTCTCTCCTGTCAGGGGGCAGTCACCATCTCTCTGTAGTCTCTGTAGTCTCTCCTGTCAGGGGGCAGTCACCATCTCTGTAGTCTCTGCCGTCTCTCCTGTCAGGGGGCAGTCACCATCTCTCTGTAGTCTCTGCCGTCACTCCTGTCAGGGGGCAGTCACCATCTCTGTAGTCTCTGCCGTCTCTCCTGTCAGGGGGCAGTCACCATCTCTCTGTAGTCTCTGCCGTCACTCCTGTCAGGGGGCAGTCACCATCTCTGTAGTCTCTGCAGTCTCTCCTGTCAGGGGGCAGTCACCATCTCTCTGTAGTCTCTGCCGTCTCTCCTGTCAGGGGGCAGTCACCATCTCTGTAGTCTCTGCCGTCTCTCCTGTCAGGGGGCAGTCACCATCTCTCTGTAGTCTCTGCCGTCTCTCCTGTCAGGGGGCAGTCACCATCTCTGTAGTCTCTGCCGTCTCTCCTGTCAGGGGGCAGTCACCATCTCTCTGTAGTCTCTGCCGTCTCTCCTGTCAGGGTGCAGTCACCATCTCTCTGTAGTCTCTGCCGTCTCTCCTGTCAGGGGGCAGTCACCATCTCTGTAGTCTCTGCTGTCTCTCCTGTCAGGGGGCAGTCACCATCTCTCTGTAGTCTCTGCCGTCTCTCCTGTCAGGGGGCAGTCACCATCTCTCTGTAGTCTCTGCCGTCTCTCCTGTCAGGGGGCAGTCACCATCTCTCTGTAGTCTCTCCTGTCAGGGGGCAGTCACCATCTCTGTAGTCTCTGCTGTCTCTCCTGTCAGGGGGCAGTCACCATCTCTGTAGTCTCTGCCGTCTCTCCTGTCAGGGGGCAGTCACCATCTCTGTAGTCTCTGCTGTCTCTCCTGTCAGGGGGCAGTCACCATCTCTGTAGTCTCTGCCGTCTCTCCTGTCAGGGGGCAGTCACCATCTCTCTGTAGTCTCTGCCGTCTCTCCTGTCAGGGGGCAGTCACCATCTCTCTGTAGTCTCTGCAGTCTCTCCTGTCAGGGGGCAGTCACCATCTCTCTGTAGTCTCTGCCGTCTCTCCTGTCAGGGGGCAGTCACCATCTCTCTGTAGTCTCTGCCGTCTCTCCTGTCAGGGGGCAGTCACCATCTCTCTGTAGTCTCTGCCGTCTCTCCTGTCAGGGGGCAGTCACCATCTCTCTGTAGTCTCTGCCGTCTCTCCTGTCAGGGGGCAGTCACCATCTCTGCAGTCTCTGCCGTCTCTCCTGTCAGGGGGCAGTCACCATCTCTGCAGTCTCTGCCGTCTCTCCTGTCAGGGGGCAGTCACCATCTCTGCAGTCTCTGCCGTCTCTCCTGTCAGGGGGCAGTCACCATCTCTCTGTAGTCTCTGCCGTCTCTCCTGTCAGGGGGCAGTCACCATCTCTGTAGTCTCTGCCGTCTCTCCTGTCAGCGGGCAGTCACCATCTCTCTGTAGTCTCTGTAGTCTCTCCTGTCAGGGGGCAGTCACCATCTCTGTAGTCTCTGCCGTCTCTCCTGTCAGGGGGCAGTCACCATCTCTCTGTAGTCTCTCCTGTCAGGGGGCAGTCACCATCTCTGTAGTCTCTGCCGTCTCTCCTGTCAGGGGGCAGTCACCATCTCTGTAGTCTCTGCCGTCTCTCCTGTCAGGGGGCAGTCACCATCTCTGTAGTCTCTGCTGTCTCTCCTGTCAGGGGGCAGTCACCATCTCTGTAGTCTCTGCCGTCTCTCCTGTCAGGGGGCAGTCACCATCTCTCTGTAGTCTCTGCCGTCTCTCCTGTCAGGGGGCAGTCACCATCTCTCTGTAGTCTCTGCAGTCTCTCCTGTCAGGGGGCAGTCACCATCTCTCTGTAGTCTCTGCCGTCTCTCCTGTCAGGGGGCAGTCACCATCTCTCTGTAGTCTCTGCCGTCTCTCCTGTCAGGGGGCAGTCACCATCTCTCTGTAGTCTCTGCCGTCTCTCCTGTCAGGGGGCAGTCACCATCTCTCTGTAGTCTCTGCTGTCTCTCCTGTCAGGGGGCAGTCACCATCTCTCTGCAGTCTCTGCCGTCTCTCCTGTCAGGGGGCAGTCACCATCTCTGCAGTCTCTGCCGTCTCTCCTGTCAGGGGGCAGTCACCATCTCTGTAGTCTCTGCCGTCTCTCCTGTCAGGGGGCAGTCACCATCTCTCTGTAGTCTCTGCTGTCTCTCCTGTCAGGGGGCAGTCACCATCTCTGCAGTCTCTGCCGACTCTCCTGTCAGGGGGCAGTCACCATCTCTCTGTAGTCTCTGTCTCTCCTGTCAGGGGGCAGTCACCATCTCTCTGTAGTCTCTCCTGTCAGGGGGCAGTCACCATCTCTCTGTAGTCTCTGCCGTCTCTCCTGTCAGGGGGCAGTCACCATCTCTCTGCCGTCTCTCCTGTCACGGGGCAGTCACCATCTCTCTGCAGTCTCTGCCGTCTCTCCTGTCAGGGGGCAGTCACCATCTCTCTGTAGTCTCTGCCGTCTCTCCTGTCAGGGGGCAGTCACCATCTCTCTGCCGTCTCTCCTGTCAGGGGGCAGTCACCATCTCTCTGTAGTCTCTCCTGTCAGGGGGCAGTCACCATCTCTCTGCCGTCTCTCCTGTCACGGGGCAGTCACCATCTCTCTGCAGTCTCTGCCGTCTCTCCTGTCAGGGGGCAGTCACCATCTCTCTGTACTCTCTGCCGTCTCTCCTGTCAGGGGGCAGTCACCATCTCTCTGTAGTCTCTGCAGTCTCTCCTGTCAGGGGGCAGTCACCATCTCTCTGCAGTCTCTGCCGTCTCTCCTGTCAGGGGGCAGTCACCATCTCTCTGCCGTCTCTCCTGTCAGGGGGCAGTCACCATCTCTCTGTCGTCTCTCCTGTCAGTAGTCTCTCTCTCTCCGGCCGCACTCACCGCAGTGTCGGTCCGATACACGCCGTCTCTGTGCTCTCGATCTCCCGCAGGATCCTCTCATGTTCTGCTGCTGTTTCCAGCTCCGCCATGTCTGCGGGACCTCGGCACCGCCCACTCTGACGTCATCGCGCCGCGCGGCTTGCCGGCGGCATGACGTCTCGGCGCGCTGCTTCTTGGGAAATGTAGTCTTCTGCGGCCTACTGTAGTCTGTGGTGCTGCCGTGCCGGAGGGCAGTGTGTGCGGTGTGGCCTGGCCCCAGTGTGTCCGACGGCTCCTTGCCCCTCGGGGCTCCTCCTGCAGCGGCTGCTTTGTTATTATGTGATCTACCATTCAGTTTTTCCCTAATGATTTTCTCACACAGCGTGTAAATACGGCCAGTAGAAGCCAAGTATGAGGGGTGTCCGTGCTGGAGAAGCGTACGGCAGCTCCTTAGTTGTGTGCGATTATATCCTCTTCGCCGGAGAAGATGTGGCGCCAGACTCCGGCTCCGAGAGGACGTGGCGCTAGACCTCGCGCTGGAGAGGATGTGGCGCCAGACTTTGTCACCAAGAGGACGTGGCGCCCGACTGCATGCCAGAAAGGACGTGGCGCCAGACTCCATGCCAGAAAGGACGTGGCACCAGACTCCGCGCCCGAGAGGACGTGGCCCCAGACTCCGCGCCCGAGAGGACGTGGCGCCAGACTCCGCGCCCGAGAGGACGTGGCCCCAGACTCCGCGCCCGAGAGGACGTGGCCCCAGACTCCGCGCCCGAGAGGACGTGGCCCCAGACTCCGCGCCCGAGAGGACGTGGCCCCAGACTCCGCGCCCGAGAGGACGTGGCGCCAGACTCCACGCCTGAGAGGACGTGGCGCCAGACTCCGTACCCAAGAAGACGTGGCGCTAGATTCTGTGCCCGAGAAGACATGGCGCTAAACCTTGCGCTGGAGAGGATGTGGCGCCAGAGTCCGTGCCCGAGAGGACGTGGCGCCAGACTCCGTGCCCGAGAGGACGTGGCGCCAGACTCCGTGCCCGAGAGGACGTGGCGCCAGACTCCGTGCCCGAGAGGACGTGGCACCAGATTCTGTGCCCGAGAGGACGTGGCGCCAGATTCCGTGCCCGAGAGGACGTAGTGCCAGACTCTGTGCCCAAGAAGACGTGGCGCTAGACCTCGCGCCGAAGAGGACGTGGCGCCAGACTCCGTGCCCAAGAAGACGTGGCACCAGACTCTTTGCCCGAGAAGACGTGGCGCTAGACCTTGCGCCGGAGAGGATGTGGCACCAGACTCCGTGCCCAAGAAGACGTGGCGCCAGACTCTGTGCCCCAGAAGACGTGGCGCTAGACCTCGCGCGGCAAAGAGAGGATGTGGCGCCAGACTCCGTGCCCAAGAAGACGTGGCACCAGACTCTGTGCCTGAGAAGATGTGGCGCTAGATCTTGCGCCGGAGAGGATGTGGCGCCAGAGTCCGTGCCCGAGTGGACGTGGCGCCAGACTCTGTGCCGAGAAGACATGGCGCTAGACCTCGCGCTGAAGAGGATATGGTGCCAGACTCCGTGCCCAAGAGGACGTGGCGCCAGACTCCATGCCGGAGAAGACGTGGCGCCAGACTCCGTGCCCGAGAGTACGTGGCGCCAGACTCTGTGCCCGAGAGGATGTGGCGCCAGACTCCGTGCCCGAGAAGACGTGGCGCCAAACTCCGTGCCCGAGAAGACGTGGCGCCAGACTCCGTGCCCGATGAGTTCCGTGGTCCTCGCAGAAACTTCCGACTTTACAGGAACAGCGTTGGCGCGAGCTTTTCGTACTGGCATCACACTGGTCTGCGTAGACGTGGCATGGTCCACAACAGCGCTGCCACAGTACCCCCAAAACGTGTGAGGCATGTATAAGCCCCGCCGCTACAACTCCACCGCCTGTCACAGAGGATGAACCCCAAGCAGGAGGATCTGATGTCGCACATCTCTGGCCGTTCCCACTACGGAATTAACTGTCCAAATGGAAGCACCTGGCGCTGCGGACCTTACAAATTAGCGGGATCCATTGTGTCCCCATCCAGATTCTGGCAGGATAACCACCTCTACAAGCTGCGCTATTCCTGCCCAGTTGTCACGGAAATCGCTGACGAGGGGTCCAAACACCAATCCCAAAGCCGACGTGAAAGAGCTGAGTGTCGTAGTCGCGCTGGAAGATGCAAACGCACTGCCGGTGGGAGGAGTCATCCAGGAGCCCGCGCGAGCCCCCACTGGTGTGCAGAGACGCAGCGGACAAGGGCTGTCTGACCGGTCTACCGTCAGCTGCTGCATCCTGTGTGATCGGGTACTTCCTACCGTCACCAGCAGGCAGGTTACTGGCGATGCCCACCCCGCTTGGCCATCATTTATCCGTTTTTTAACAGGTACATTTTTTTTCGCTTTCCAAATGTTTAAAAACAGTCGTCTAACCGGCGAATTAAAGCGAAGCGATCCAGGATTCCAGTAGATCCTTGTTTTATCATACGTATAGATCAACAGTAGCCTTCTATATGGCCTCGGTGCCCTCACAGCCCCGATGGGTCTGATCTTTGATGATCCACACTGCTGTGCCCGAAGGGAGGTCACATGACCTACGACAAGAACCACGTTCTGTTGCAGAGTATACGGTGACATCTTGTCATTGGGTGAATGATACCACGTGGAATGCGGCTACACAACAAGGCCAAGTTCATCGGGGATCATCTGAGTGGGTAAAGGGGGAACTTGCCAGAGTGGAGACCCCTGATAACCTGGAAGACTTCATTCAGCTATGCATCCGAAATGACCAGAGACTTTCCGAGCGGCGAAGAGTGGGACCGCGGGGTTTGGGCACCAACACCCCTTACTCCTTCAGTCAATCCTTGTTGAGTGCCCCGCCAAGGACTGAACCCACACCAGAACCGATACAGGTCAATGTCATCCACCACCAAAAAAGAAATCCGCCGTGCAAAAAATCTGTGCCTTTATTGTGGATATTATGCCTTAACCCTTTAGTGACCAAGTCTGTTTGCACCCTAGTGACGGAGTGATGGATTTCCAAAATTTTGGAGATCTGACGTGTCACTTTAACATAGAATAACTCCGTAAAGGTTTTGCATATCCAAGTCATTCTGAGATTATTTTCCGCCACACGTTGTACTTCATTCAGGTGATAAAAATAGACCGATAGAATTTGCGAATATTTATTAAAAGTGCCAAAATTGGGAAAATTTTGGAAAAATTTTATTTTTTCACATTTCAACTGTAATATCTCAAATATGTACAAACATGCTGTCCATTTTTTCCCCCGAGATATATATATATATATATTTCCATCTGTTTACTTTGTTCTGGGCGCACATTTGAACTTTGTTTTTTTAACCATTTAGGAGACGCATAAATTTAACATTAATTATTAACATTTTGAGGAACATTTTGTTTTCCTGCACCAGCTCATGGGTGTCACAATGATAGACACCCCCACAAATTACCCCATTCTATAAACTACTTAATGTTCTCACTGAGGGGTCGGGAGGATTTTTACCCCACAGTTTTTTTTCAGGAATTAATGCTATTTTCAAGAGAAAAAATAAAATGTAATATTTTTGCAAATATCTCATTTTAACCCCTTCCCGCTGCAGGGCGTAAGTTTACGTCCTGGGAGCCTGGTACTTCCCGCAACAGGACGTAAACTTACGTCCTGGAGATAGCGCTGGATCACATGTGATCCCACAACGGGAGCCAGCTGTCAGTCACAGCCGGCGTCCCGCTGCAACAGCGGGGGGACATCGGAGATGCGCCCCCCGCTGTTAACCCTTTCCCTGCCGCGATCTAAGTAGATCGCGGCAGGGAAAGAGTTCACAGAGGGAGCGGACTCCCTCTGTGTCTCCGGCCGGCTCTCGCGATGTTATCGCGAGAGCCCGGCCTGTCACCATGACAACAGGACGCCAGACACTGGCGTCCTGTATTGCCTATGCCTATGATTGCTGTATAAGCGATAAGGCATGGCAGAGCAGTAGCTCTGCCATGCCTTATGACAGCGATCATCAGGGCAGTGGTTAAAGTCCCCCAGGGGGACACAAACAGTGTAAAAAAAACAAAGATTAAAAAAAATGTAAAAAAAGAGTTAAAAAAACCCCATTTTTTTATGCTTTTTCTCAGATTAGCTTAAAAAAGGTAAAAAAAAAAAAAAAAAAACCCACATACTTGGTATTGTCGCGTCCGTAACGACGCGTACAATAAGATGCACATGCTTTTGACTGTGCACGGAAAAAAACGCAAAAAAAATGCTAACAAACTAAGGCAAAATTCTAATTTTTAGCATTTTGTCTCACTAAAAATGCAATAAAAGTGATCAAAAAAGGCGTATGTACCCCGAAATGGTACCAGTAAAAACTACAGCTTGTCTTGCCAAAAATAAGCCCTCACAGAGCGCCATACATCAAAAAATAAAAAAGTTACAGGACTTTGAATGCAGCGATTTAGAAAAAAAAAAAGATTTTCAAAAAAAGGGTTTTTATTGCAGAAAAGTGGAAAAACCTAAAAAAAATGTAAGAATTTTGGTATCGTTGTAACCGTACCGACCAGCAGAAAAAATGGATTGTGTCATTTATGCTGCATGATTAACGCTGTAAAAAAAAAAAATCTATGGCAGAATTGATGCGTTTTCTCTCCCTGTTATCATAAAAAAAATGCTAAAAGTTTTACAATATAGTTAATGTACCCAAAAATGACGCCGATAAAAACTACAGCTCGCCACGCAAAAAACAAGCCCTTACACGGCTGCGTCGACGGAAAAATAAAAAAGTTATGGCTTTTGATAAACGGAGAAGAAAATCTGCCAAAAATTGTTGCATCCTTAAAGGGGTTGTCCCGCGGCAGCAAGTGGGTCTATACACTTCTGTATGGCCATATTGATGCACTTTGTAATGTACATTGTGCATTAATTATGAGCCATACAGAAGTTATCATAAGTTTTATACTTACCTGCTCCGTTGCTAGCGTCCTCGTCTCCATGGTGCCGACTAATTTTCGGCCTCTAATGGCCAAATTAGCCGCGCTTGCGCAGTCCGGGTCTTCTGCTGTCTTCAATGGGGCCGCTCGTGCAGAATGCCGGCTCCGTGTAGCTCCGCCCCGTCACGTGCCGATTCCAGCCAATCAGGAGGCTGGAATTGGTAATGGACCGCACAGAAGCCCTGCGGTCCACAGAGAGACAGGATCCCGGCGGCCATCTTCAGCAGGTGAGTATGAAGACGCCGGACCGCCGGGATTCGGGTAAGTACTACCCGGTGTGTTTTTTTAACCCCTGCATCGGGGTTGTCTCGCGCCGAATGGGGGGGGGGGTTAAAAAAAAAAACCCGTTTCGGCGCGGGACAACCCCTTTAAGCCCAAAATAGGCCATGTCATGAAGGGGTTAAAGACATTTTTTTTTTCTAAAGTGCACATGAAAATGAGGATTTACACCCCAAAATGGATCCCCCTGTTTGTCCTGCATAAACATTCCCATTGTGGCCCTAATATTATGTCTGGATGCCAAACGGGGCCCAAATCGAAAGGATCAGTTGGTGGCTTTCAGAACACACATTTTGCATGAAGGTGATTTAGGCCCCATTGCCCACTTGTAGAGGCCTTGAGCGTCCGAAACCATAGAAACCCCCCAAAATGACCCCATTTTGAAAACTGGACCCCTTATAAATTCACCTAGGGGTGTACTGTGTATTTTGACTCCACAGTTCTTGAATGAATCTGAGCAAAGCAGAAGGAAAAGCGAACGATTTTCATTTTTTGGGCAATCGTGCCGTGTTAAAAACATTTTTATTTTTTACAGCAAACATATGAATGAGGATTTTCACCCCAAAAGGGATCCCCCTGTTTGTCTTGTTTTCATAAATATACTCATTATGGTCCTAATTTTATTTCTGTATCCGCAACGGGGCAGAAACCGAAAGGAGCAGCCGGTGGCTGTCAGAACAGACATTTTGCTTGAAGGCGTTTTAGGCCCCATTGCCCACTTGTAGAGCCGTTGAGTGGCAAAAACAATGGAGAACCCCCAACAAATGACCCCACTTTGAAAACTAAACCCCTTAGCGCATTCATCTGGGGTGCACTGTGTGTTTTGACCCCACAGTTTTTGAATTAATCTAAGTAAAAGTAGAAGGAAAAGAATTACGATTTAAACTTTTTGGGCAATTATGTCATTGTGCAATCTGCGGCTTTTGTGCATGCGTCCGCCACTTTGGCGACAGGCAGGTGCGCAGAAGTCTGCGTAAGGTCTGCAGATAAATCTGGAGGTCTTAGATATGTAATTTCATCCTCCCTCACAGATTTGATCCATGAGGGTAGATGAAACTTTAACTTTTTACCCTTTTATTTTACACTTTTTTTCACTTTACATGATTACTGTAATCCATTGGATAGAGAAAAAGGATCCAAAGACATTAATGGATTCTGCTCATAGCAAAATATTAGAAGAAAAGAATAGAGTCGGGTAAAACAAGGAATACTAGAGGAGTCGAGAAAGAGAAGGGACCAGGTTTTATTACGAAATATAGTAGTCAACATAAGGAAATTAGAAAAATAATTAGAAGTAATTGGTGTATTTTAGGTAATGAGACAATCCTTACAGAAACTATTAGTAAAAACCCCAAATCAGTCTTTAGAAGGACTGCAAGAATACCTTCCAAGGGACACAGCAACCGCCTCCCCCTCCTGTGAACGTTCATGGGCACAAAGAGAAAATCGTTCAAAAGATCTTGGACGCCCGAAGATATCGAGGAAAACTGCAGTACCTGGTGCGGTGGCAGGGATACGGGCCGGAGGAGAACTCGTAGGAACCAGAAGACAACATACAAGCTCCAGGGCTCTCGGAAATGTCACAAAAGTTATCCCAGTAAACCAGGCCCTCGGATCTCCAGAGGCTATCCTTGAAGGAAAGGGCCCACTGTTAGGAGTTCCTGCTCTACAGTTAGTGGCTCTCACTACTGTCTTTGGACAGTGCCCTTGCATTACTATCAGCCTTGTTCCATGATCCCGGTTATTTTGTTCCTGCCTCCTGGTCCAGACCCCGCCTCTTTCCCAGATTAGGCTCATTATAAAAGCCTGACTCTTCCACTGCACCAGCACATGATTAATCTGCTTCACAGGACTGTTTGCTAAAGCTACACATTGCCTGCTCCTCCGCTATTTCTGCAAGACCTCCCGCCTCATCCATTTGTACTGCAAACTGAGACCTCCCGTTGCTGACTTCTTGTCTGACTTCACTACACTCCTTGTCTATCTGTACTGCAAATGAAGACCCCGTTGCAGACTACTGGCTCATCCTTCACTACTCTCCGAACCTG
This sequence comes from Eleutherodactylus coqui, assembly GCF_035609145.1. Classification (NCBI taxonomy): domain Eukaryota; kingdom Metazoa; phylum Chordata; class Amphibia; order Anura; family Eleutherodactylidae; genus Eleutherodactylus; species Eleutherodactylus coqui. The sequence goes on along the minus strand of NC_089843.1, from coordinate 6,244,599 downwards.
CAGCCACTACACCTGAGACTTCAGCCTCATGCCCAAAAGTGCTACAAGTAGCCTGTTGGGCCACTTGTGGCTTGGGTAAAAAGATGTGATATGGAGGGCATAAGGGCTCTAGTACCTTCTTTTACTTAATCTAGCTTGGATACCAGATGTTATACAGGTAGGCACGGAGGCTCTAGTACCCTGTTGGCCGCCTCTCGCAAGGATACAAGATGTGATACAGGCAGGTATGGAGGCTCTAGTACCCTGTTTTACCACCTCTAGCTTGGATACAAGATGTGATACAGGCGGGCATGGAGGCTCTAGTACCCTGTTGTACCGCCTCTAGCTTCGATACAAGATGTGATACAGACAGGCATGGAGGCTCTAGTACCCTGTTGTACCGGCTCTAGCTTGGATACAAGATGTGATGCGGGTGGGCATGGAGGCCCTAGTACCCCGTTGTACTTCCTCTAGCTTGAATACAAGATGCAATATGGGCAGGCATGGAGGTTCTAGTACCCTGTTGTACCACCTCTAGCTTGGATACAAGATGTGATACGGATGGGCATGTAGGCTCTAGTACCCTGTTGTACCGCCTCTAGCTTGGATACAAGATGGGATATGGGTAGGCATGGAGGCTACAGTACCCTGTTACACCACCTCTAGCTCAGATACAAGATGGTGGGCATAGAGGCATACAGGTTCTGTATGGTATCTTGCAGCATATCGTTCCACATTTGCTGTAATAGAGCCTCCATATCGTGTAAACTCATCGGCTGTGGAAGATGGCATTCCAGATGGTCCCATACATGTTCTTTTGGTGATTAATCTGGCAACCAGGTAGCCATGGAAGTGTGACAATGTTGTGGGGGCTTTCTGTGACCCCCTTGTCTTTGCAGCTGAGCATTATCCTGCGTCTTGGAAGCCGCCATGTGAAGAACACATGTTGCTGCAGGATGTCCTGAACACATCGCTGAGCTGTCATTGTCCCTCATACTACTACTAGGGGTGACCGACTGTCCAGACCATCACATCAGCAGGGGGCAGGATTGAGGCACTCACTCCAAGCTCTCCAGACACAAACACGGCCGTCGACAGCGCCCAAACTAAACCTGGATTAATCGCTGAAGACACCCAGTTCCAGTTTCATTGTTCACGACATCACTGCAGATGAAGGCGACAAAGAGTATCAGAGGTTGTACATGTAATGGGGGCTGTGAGACCAAATGTCCAGTCACCTTATGTGTCCTCACACATCCACTGATCCCAACACCCAAAACAGTCTGGTCAGACGCTCCTCTCTACTGGTGGTCTGTAGGGGGCATCCTGAGCCCGGTCACCTTGTGTGCCCCTACACACCCACAGGTCCCAACACCTCCTGACAGTCTGGTCAGACTGTCCTCTCTACTGGTGGTCTGTTGGGGGGGGTCCTGAGCCCAGTCACTTTGTGTGCCCCCATCCACTGGTCCCAACCACTTCTAACAGTCTGGTCAGACACTCCTCCCTACTAGTGGTCTGTAGGGGTCGTCCTGAGCCCAGTCACTTTGTGTGTCCTCACACATCCACTGGTCCCAACACCCCCTAACAGTCTGCTCAGACGCTCCTCTCTACTGGTGGCCTGTAGGGGGCGTCCTGAGCCCAGTCACCTTGTGTGCCCGCATTCACTGGTCCCAATACCCCCTAACAGTCTGGTCAGAAGATCCTCTATACTGGTGCTCTGTTGGGGAGATCCTGAGCCCGGTCACCTTGTTTGCCCTCACACATCCACTGGTCCCAACACCTTCTAACAGTCTGGTCAGACGGTCCCCTCTACTGGTGGTCTGTTGGGGGGTCCTGAGCCCGGTCACCTTCTGTGCCCCCATCCACTGGTCCCAAAACCTCCTAACAGTCTGGTCAAAACGGTTCGGTGGGGGGACAATTCATGGATACGACAATCCAGCTTCTCACATCCCAATAATGCACCCCTCTCAGACTCTGGTAACGGGGTGAAATCTCTTCTCTGCGTCGTAGAGGCGTCTAGTGGTCAACAAGCTCGACACAAGCGGTAGAAGAAGTCACTGGACACAAGGAGCCTCCAAGAGCCTTTTATAGGCTAAGAGGGGAACCACTTTTAGGGCCTCCAGTGAAAAGACTATCTAATCCCCACAACTCTCATCATTCACATATCTTACTCAGATGGAACTGCAGGACAGTATTGTAGCAAAATGACAATATCTTCTGGGGGTGGGTGGGGGGTTGTTTTTTTACAGAGTGTATATCTGTCCAGTACAAAGTATATATATATATATATAAATATATATATATATATATATATATAAAAGCCCTCACTGACTGACTCGCCACTAATTCTTTAACTTCCCGATGTCATACAAACATACAATTTGGAATGATCATTCTTTACGTCCTGAGTAAGAAAAGTAAAGGGGTCACAACTCGATTATTTAATGCTAATTGCAAAAGTAAGGCCGAATGCCCACGGACGGATTATCGCTGCAGAATTCACGGTCAGACACCGGTCGTGAATTCCGCAGTAATGCCCGTCTATAGACGCTGTGTTAAACGATTCTTCCCTGCCCATGAGCAGAAATCAACTGTGATTCTTAGCTCACAGCGGAGAATCGCAGTCAATGGAAGCCGTCCGTCCAGCGATACTTCTGCTGTGAGCACTGCAGAAATATAGCGGGAATCCACATCATATCTCGGCACCGCCACGTCATTCGCGTCGGCTGAGACTCTCGCTGTGGATCCGGACAAGTGAGTATAGACTCTTTGGGGGTCGCTGGGTCTGGTTCAGCTGCGATGTTTCGCAGTCGGAATCCGATCCGGCCGCGACAGGAGGCGTATGAGCACCCATATGTAATGGAAGATCCTGGTATAGTACAAGCGAGAAATTTAGCGCAACAATATACCTCCACTCTGTGTGTATATACTGAGGAGAATCTACCTCAGCTCTATGTGTATATACTGAGGGAAATCTACCTCACCCCTGTGTGTATATACTGAGGAGAATCTACCTCCCCTCTATGTGTATATACTGAGGAGAATCTACCTCACCTCTATGTGTATATACTGAGGAGAATCTACCTCACCACTATATGTATATACTGAGGAGAATCTACCTCACCTCTCTGTGTATATACTGAGGAGAATCTACCTCCCCTCTGTGTATATACTGAGGAGAATCTACCTCCCCTCTATGTGTATATACTGAGGAGAATCTACCTCCCCTCTATGTGTATATACTGAGGAGAATCTACCTCACCTCTCTGTGTATATACTGTGGAGAATCTACCTCCCCTCTATGTGTATATACTGAGGAGAATCTACCTCACCTCTGTGTATATACTGAGGAGAATCTACCTCCCCTCTATGTGTATATACTGAGGAGAATCTACATACCCTCTATGTGTATATACTGAAGAGAATCTACCTCACCTCTGTGTGTATATACTGAGGAGAATCTACCTCCCCTCTATGTGTATATACCGAGGAGAATCTACCTCCCCTCTATGTGTATATACCGAGGAGAATCTACCTCACCTCTATGTGTATATACCGAGGAGAATCTACCTCACCTTTATGTGTATATACCGAGGAGAATCTACCTACCCTCTGTGTGTATATACCGAGGAGAATCTACCTCCCCTCTATGTGTATATACTGAGGAGAATCTACCTCCCCTCTATGTGTATATACTGAGGAGAATCTACCTCACCCATACGTGTATATACTGAGCAGAATCTACCTCCCCTCTGTGTGTATATACTGAGGAGAATCTACCTCCCGTCTATGTGTACATACTGAGGAGAATCTACCTCCCCTCTATGTGTATATACTGAGGAGAATCTACCTCACCCATACGTGTATATACTGAGCAGAATCTACCTCCCCTCTGTGTGTATATACCGAGGAGAATCTACCTCCCGTCTATGTGTACATACTGAGGAGAATCTACCTCCCCTCTATGTGTATATACTGAGGAGAATCTACCTCCCCTCTATTTGTATATACTGAGGAGAATCTACCTCACCCATACGTGTATATACTGAGCAGAATCTACCTCCCCTCTGTGTGTATATACTGAGGAGAATCTACCTCACCTCTATGTGTATATACTGAGGAGAATCTACCTCCCCTCCATAAGTACATACTGAGGAGAATCTACCTCACCTCTGTGTGTATATACTGAGTAGAGAATCTACCTCACCTCTATGTGTATATACTGAGGAGAATCTACCTCACCTCTATGTGTATATACTGAGGAGAATCTACCTCAGCTCTGTGTGTATATACTGAGGAGAATCTACCTCCCCTCTGTGTTTACATCCTGAGGAGAATCTACCTCCCCTCTGTGTTTACATCCTGAGGAGAATCTACCTCACCTCTGTGTGTATATACTGAGGAGAATCTACCTCACTTCTATGTGTATATACTGAAGAGAATCTACCTCCCTCTATGTGTATATACTGAGCAGAATCTACCTCCCCTCTATGTGTATATACCGAGGAGAATCTACCTCCCCTCTATGTGTATATACCGAGGAGAATCTACCTCACCTCTCTGTGTGTATACCGAGGAGAATCTACCTCCCCTCTATGTGTATATACTGAGGAGAATCTACCTCACCTCTATGTGTATATACTGAGGGGAATCTACCTCACCCCTGTATGTATATACTGAGGAGAATCTACCTCACCCCTGTATGTATATACTGAGGAGAATCTACCTCACCTCTATGTGTATATACTGAGGGGAATCTACCTCACCTCTATGTGTATATACTGAGGGGAATCTACCTCACCTCTATGTGTATATACTGAGGGGAATCTACCTCACCTCTATGTGTGTATATACTGAGGAGAATCTACCTCACCTCTATGTGTGTATATACTGAGGAGAATCTACCTCACCTATATGTGTGTATACTGAGGAGAATCTACCTCCCCTCTATGTGTATATACTGGGGGGAATCTACCTCACCTCTGTGTGTATATACTGAGGAGAATCTACCTTACCTCTATGTGTATATACTGAGGAGAATCTACCTCACCTCTGTGTGTATATACTGAGGAATCTACCTCACCTCAATGTGTATATACTGAGGAGAATCTACCTCACCTCTATGTGAACATACGGAGGAGAATCTACCTACCTCTATGTGTATATACTGAGGAGAATCTACCTCACCTCTATGTGTATATACTGAGGAGGATCTACCTCACCTCTATGTGAACATACGGAGGAGAATCTACCTCACCACTATGTGTATATACTGAGGAGAATCTACCTCACCTCTATGTGTATATACTGGGGAGAATCTACCTCACCTCTATGTGTATTTACTGAGGAGAATCTACCTCACCTCTATGTGTATTTACTGAGGAGAATCTACCTCACCTCTATGTGTATATACTGAGGAGAATCTACCTCACCACTATATGTATATACTGAGGAGAATCTACCTCACCTCTATGTGTATATACTGTGGAGAATCTACCTCACCTCTATGTGTATTTACTGAGGAGAATCTACCTCACCTCTATGTGTATATACTGAGGAGAATCTACCTCACCTCTATGTGTATATACTGAGGAGAATCTACCTCACCACTATATGTATATACTGAGGAGAATCTACCTCACCTCTCTGTGTATATACTGAGGAGAATCTACCTCCCCTCTATGTGTATATACTGAGGAGAATCTACCTCACCTCTCTGTGTATATACTGTGGAGAATCTACCTCCCCTCTATGTGTATATACTGAGGAGAATCTACCTCACCTCTGTGTATATACTGAGGAGAATCTACCTCCCCTCTATGTGTATATACTGAGGAGAATCTACCTCCCCTCTATGTGTATATACCGAGGAGAATCTACCTCCCCTCTATGTGTATATACCGAGGAGAATCTACCTCACCTCTATGTGTATATACCGAGGAGAATCTACCTCACCTCTATGTGTATATACCGAGGAGAATCTACCTACCCTCTGTGTGTATATACCGAGGAGAATCTACCTCCCCTCTATGTGTATATACTGAGGAGAATCTACCTCCCCTCTATTTGTATATACTGAGGAGAATCTACCTCACCCATACGTGTATATACTGAGCAGAATCTACCTCCCCTCTGTGTGTATATACTGAGGAGAATCTACCTCCCGTCTATGTGTACATACTGAGGAGAATCTACCTCCCCTCTATGTGTATATACTGAGGAGAATCTACCTCACCCATACGTGTATATACTGAGCAGAATCTACCTCCCCTCTGTGTGTATATACCGAGGAGAATCTACCTCCCGTCTATGTGTACATACTGAGGAGAATCTACCTCCCCTCTATGTGTATATACTGAGGAGAATCTACCTCCCCTCTATTTGTATATACTGAGGAGAATCTACCTCACCCATACGTGTATATACTGAGCAGAATCTACCTCCCCTCTGTGTGTATATACTGAGGAGAATCTACCTCACCTCTATGTGTATATACTGAGGAGAATCTACCTCCCCTCCATAAGTACATACTGAGGAGAATCTACCTCACCTCTGTGTGTATATACTGAGTAGAGAATCTACCTCACCTCTATGTGTATATACTGAGGAGAATCTACCTCACCTCTATGTGTATATACTGAGGAGAATCTACCTCACCTCTATGTGTATATACTGAGGAGACTCTACCTCCCCTATGTGTGTATATACTGAGGAGAATCTACCTCCCCTCTATGTGTATATACTGAGGAGAATCTACCTCCCCTCTATGTGTATATACTGAGGAGCATCTACCTCCCCTCTATGTGTACATACTGAGGAGAATCTACCTCACCTCTGTGTGTATATACTGAGTAGAATCTACCTCACCTCTATGTGTATATACTGAGGAACATCTACCTCCCCTATATGTGTATATACTGAGGAGAATCTACCTCCCCTATGTGTGTATATACTGAAGAGAATCTACCTGCCCTCTATGTGTACATACTGAGGAGAACGTACCTCACCTCTGTGTGTATATACTGAGGAGAATCTACCTCACCTCCATGTGTATAAACTGAGGAGAATCTACCTCACCTCTCTGTGTATACACTGAGGAGAATCTACCTACCCTCTATGTGTATATACCGAGGAGAATCTACCTCACCTCTATGTGTATATACCAAGGGGAATCTACCTCACCTCTGTGTGTATATACTGAGGAGAATCTACCTCACCTCCATGTGTATATACTGAGGAGAATCTACCTCAGCTCTCTGTGTATATACTGAGGAGAATCTACCTCCCCTCTGTGTTTACATCCTGAGGAGAATCTACCTCCCCTCTGTGTTTACATCCTGAGGAGAATCTACCTCACCTCTGTGTGTATATACTGAGGAGAATCTACCTCACTTCTATGTGTATATACTGAAGAGAATCTACCTCCCTCTATGTGTATATACTGAGCAGAATCTACCTCCCCTCTATGTGTATATACCGAGGAGAATCTACCTCCCCTCTATGTGTATATACCGAGGAGAATCTACCTCACCTCTCTGTGTGTGTATACTCAGGAGAATCTACCTCACCTCTATGTGTATATATTGAGGAGAATCCACCTTACCTCTATGTGTATATACTGAGGAGAATCTACCTCACCTCTATGTGTATATACTGAGGGGAATCTACCTCACCCCTGTATGTATATACTGAGGAGAATCTACCTCACCTCTATGTGTATATACTGAGGGGAATCTACCTCACCTCTATGTGTATATACTGAGGGGAATCTACCTCACCTCTATGTGTATATACTGAGGGGAATCTACCTCACCTCTATGTGTATATACTGAGGGGAATCTACCTCACCTCTATGTGTGTATATACTGAGGAGAATCTACCTCACCTCTATGTGTGTATATACTGAGGAGAATCTACCTCACCTATATGTGTGTATACTGAGGAGAATCTACCTCCCCTCTATGTGTATATACTGGGGGGAATCTACCTCACCTCTGTGTGTATATACTGAGGAGAATCTACCTTACCTCTATGTGTATATACTGAGGAGAATCTACCTCACCTCTGTGTGTATATACTGAGGAATCTACCTCACCTCTATGTGTATATACTGAGGAGAATCTACCTCACCTCTATGTGAACATACGGAGGAGAATCTACCTCACCTCTATGTGTATATACTGAGGAGGATCTACCTCACCTCTATGTGAACATACGGAGGAGAATCTACCTCACCACTATGTGTATATACTGAGGAGAATCTACCTCACCTCTATGTGTATATACTGGGGAGAATCTACCTCACCTCTATGTGTATTTACTGAGGAGAATCTACCTCACCTCTATGTGTATATACTGAGGAGAATCTACCTCACCTCTATGTGTATATACTGAGGAGAATCTACCTCACCACTATATGTATATACTGAGGAGAATCTACCTCACCTCTATGTGTATATACTGTGGAGAATCTACCTCACCTCTATGTGTATATACTGGGGAGAATCTACCTCACCTCTATGTGTATATACTGAGGAGAATCTACCTCACCTCTATGTGTATATACTGAGGAGAATCTACCTCACCTCTATGTGTATATACTGAGGGGAATCTACCTCACCCCTGTATGTATATACTGAGGAGAATCTACCTCACCCCTGTATGTATATACTGAGGAGAATCTACCTCACCTCTATGTGTATATACTGAGGGGAATCTACCTCACCTCTATGTGTATATACTGAGGGGAATCTACCTCACCTCTATGTGTATATACTGAGGGGAATCTACCTCACCTCTATGTGTGTATATACTGAGGAGAATCTACCTCACCTCTATGTGTGTATATACTGAGGAGAATCTACCTCACCTATATGTGTGTATACTGAGGAGAATCTACCTCCCCTCTATGTGTATATACTGGGGGGAATCTACCTCACCTCTGTGTGTATATACTGAGGAGAATCTACCTTACCTCTATGTGTATATACTGAGGAGAATCTACCTCACCTCTGTGTGTATATACTGAGGAATCTACCTCACCTCAATGTGTATATACTGAGGAGAATCTACCTCACCTCTATGTGAACATACGGAGGAGAATCTACCTACCTCTATGTGTATATACTGAGGAGAATCTACCTCACCTCTATGTGTATATACTGAGGAGGATCTACCTCACCTCTATGTGAACATACGGAGGAGAATCTACCTCACCACTATGTGTATATACTGAGGAGAATCTACCTCACCTCTATGTGTATATACTGGGGAGAATCTACCTCACCTCTATGTGTATTTACTGAGGAGAATCTACCTCACCTCTATGTGTATTTACTGAGGAGAATCTACCTCACCTCTATGTGTATATACTGAGGAGAATCTACCTCACCACTATATGTATATACTGAGGAGAATCTACCTCACCTCTATGTGTATATACTGTGGAGAATCTACCTCACCTCTATGTGTATTTACTGAGGAGAATCTACCTCACCTCTATGTGTATATACTGAGGAGAATCTACCTCACCTCTATGTGTATATACTGAGGAGAATCTACCTCACCACTATATGTATATACTGAGGAGAATCTACCTCACCTCTCTGTGTATATACTGAGGAGAATCTACCTCCCCTCTATGTGTATATACTGAGGAGAATCTACCTCACCTCTCTGTGTATATACTGTGGAGAATCTACCTCCCCTCTATGTGTATATACTGAGGAGAATCTACCTCACCTCTGTGTATATACTGAGGAGAATCTACCTCCCCTCTATGTGTATATACTGAGGAGAATCTACCTCCCCTCTATGTGTATATACCGAGGAGAATCTACCTCCCCTCTATGTGTATATACCGAGGAGAATCTACCTCACCTCTATGTGTATATACCGAGGAGAATCTACCTCACCTCTATGTGTATATACCGAGGAGAATCTACCTACCCTCTGTGTGTATATACCGAGGAGAATCTACCTCCCCTCTATGTGTATATACTGAGGAGAATCTACCTCCCCTCTATTTGTATATACTGAGGAGAATCTACCTCACCCATACGTGTATATACTGAGCAGAATCTACCTCCCCTCTGTGTGTATATACTGAGGAGAATCTACCTCCCGTCTATGTGTACATACTGAGGAGAATCTACCTCCCCTCTATGTGTATATACTGAGGAGAATCTACCTCACCCATACGTGTATATACTGAGCAGAATCTACCTCCCCTCTGTGTGTATATACCGAGGAGAATCTACCTCCCGTCTATGTGTACATACTGAGGAGAATCTACCTCCCCTCTATGTGTATATACTGAGGAGAATCTACCTCCCCTCTATTTGTATATACTGAGGAGAATCTACCTCACCCATACGTGTATATACTGAGCAGAATCTACCTCCCCTCTGTGTGTATATACTGAGGAGAATCTACCTCACCTCTATGTGTATATACTGAGGAGAATCTACCTCCCCTCCATAAGTACATACTGAGGAGAATCTACCTCACCTCTGTGTGTATATACTGAGTAGAGAATCTACCTCACCTCTATGTGTATATACTGAGGAGAATCTACCTCACCTCTATGTGTATATACTGAGGAGAATCTACCTCACCTCTATGTGTATATACTGAGGAGACTCTACCTCCCCTATGTGTGTATATACTGAGGAGAATCTACCTCCCCTCTATGTGTATATACTGAGGAGAATCTACCTCCCCTCTATGTGTATATACTGAGGAGCATCTACCTCCCCTCTATGTGTACATACTGAGGAGAATCTACCTCACCTCTGTGTGTATATACTGAGTAGAATCTACCTCACCTCTATGTGTATATACTGAGGAACATCTACCTCCCCTATATGTGTATATACTGAGGAGAATCTACCTCCCCTATGTGTGTATATACTGAAGAGAATCTACCTGCCCTCTATGTGTACATACTGAGGAGAACGTACCTCACCTCTGTGTGTATATACTGAGGAGAATCTACCTCACCTCCATGTGTATAAACTGAGGAGAATCTACCTCACCTCTCTGTGTATACACTGAGGAGAATCTACCTACCCTCTATGTGTATATACCGAGGAGAATCTACCTCACCTCTATGTGTATATACCAAGGGGAATCTACCTCACCTCTGTGTGTATATACTGAGGAGAATCTACCTCACCTCCATGTGTATATACTGAGGAGAATCTACCTCAGCTCTCTGTGTATATACTGAGGAGAATCTACCTCCCCTCTGTGTTTACATCCTGAGGAGAATCTACCTCCCCTCTGTGTTTACATCCTGAGGAGAATCTACCTCACCTCTGTGTGTATATACTGAGGAGAATCTACCTCACTTCTATGTGTATATACTGAAGAGAATCTACCTCCCTCTATGTGTATATACTGAGCAGAATCTACCTCCCCTCTATGTGTATATACCGAGGAGAATCTACCTCCCCTCTATGTGTATATACCGAGGAGAATCTACCTCACCTCTCTGTGTGTGTATACTCAGGAGAATCTACCTCACCTCTATGTGTATATATTGAGGAGAATCCACCTTACCTCTATGTGTATATACTGAGGAGAATCTACCTCACCTCTATGTGTATATACTGAGGGGAATCTACCTCACCCCTGTATGTATATACTGAGGAGAATCTACCTCACCTCTATGTGTATATACTGAGGGGAATCTACCTCACCTCTATGTGTATATACTGAGGGGAATCTACCTCACCTCTATGTGTATATACTGAGGGGAATCTACCTCACCTCTATGTGTGTATATACTGAGGAGAATCTACCTCACCTCTATGTGTGTATATACTGAGGAGAATCTACCTCACCTATATGTGTGTATACTGAGGAGAATCTACCTCCCCTCTATGTGTATATACTGGGGGGAATCTACCTCACCTCTGTGTGTATATACTGAGGAGAATCTACCTTACCTCTATGTGTATATACTGAGGAGAATCTACCTCACCTCTGTGTGTATATACTGAGGAATCTACCTCACCTCTATGTGTATATACTGAGGAGAATCTACCTCACCTCTATGTGAACATACGGAGGAGAATCTACCTCACCTCTATGTGTATATACTGAGGAGGATCTACCTCACCTCTATGTGAACATACGGAGGAGAATCTACCTCACCACTATGTGTATATACTGAGGAGAATCTACCTCACCTCTATGTGTATATACTGGGGAGAATCTACCTCACCTCTATGTGTATTTACTGAGGAGAATCTACCTCACCTCTATGTGTATATACTGAGGAGAATCTACCTCACCTCTATGTGTATATACTGAGGAGAATCTACCTCACCACTATATGTATATACTGAGGAGAATCTACCTCACCTCTATGTGTATATACTGTGGAGAATCTACCTCACCTCTATGTGTATATACTGGGGAGAATCTACCTCACCTCTATGTGTATATACTGAGGAGAATCTACCTCACCTCTATGTGTATATACTGAGGAGAATCTACCTCACCTCTATGTGTATATACTGAGGAGAATCTACCTCACCTCTGTGCGTATATACTGAGGAGAATCTACCTCACCTGTATGTGTATATACTGAGGAGAATCTACCTTCTATCTATGTGTATATACTGGGGAGAATCTAGCTCACCTCTATGTGTATATACTGAGGAGGATCTACCTCACCTCTATGTGTATATACTGAGGAGGATCTACCTCACCTCTATGTGAACATACGGAGGAGAATCTACCTCACCACTATGTGTATATACTGAGGAGAATCTACCTCACCTCTATGTGTATATACTGGGGAGAATCTACCTCACCTCTATGTGTATTTACTGAGGAGAATCTACCTCACCTCTATGTGTATATACTGAGGAGAATCTACCTCACCTCTATGTGTATATACTGAGGAGAATCTACCTCACCACTATATGTATATACTGAGGAGAATCTACCTCACCTCTATGTGTATATACTGTGGAGAATCTACCTCACCTCTATGTGTATATACTGGGGAGAATCTACCTCACCTCTATGTGTATATACTGAGGAGAATCTACCTCACCTCTATGTGTATATACTGAGGAGAATCTACCTCACCTCTATGTGTATATACTGAGGAGAATCTACCTCACCTCTGTGCGTATATACTGAGGAGAATCTACCTCACCTGTATGTGTATATACTGAGGAGAATCTACCTTCTATCTATGTGTATATACTGGGGAGAATCTAGCTCACCTCTATGTGTATATACTGAGGAGAATCTACCTCACCTCCATGTGTATATACTGAGGAGAATCTACCTCACCTCTATGTGTATATAATAAAGAGAATCTCCCTCACCTCTATGTGTATATATTGAGGAGAATCTACCTCACCTCTATGTGTAAATACTGAGGAGAATCTACCTCACCTCTATGTGTATATACTAAAGAGAATCTACCTCACTTCTATGTGTATATATTGAGGAGAATCTACGTCACCTCTATGTGTATATACTGAGGAGAATCCACCTCACCTCTCTGTGTATATTCTGATGAGAATCTACCTCACCTCTGTGTACATACTGGGGATAATCTACCTCACCTCTATGTGTATATACTGAGGAGAATCTCCCTCCCCTCTATGTGTATATACTGAGGAGAATCTACCTCACCTTTATGTATATATACTGAGAGGAATCTACCTCACCTTTATGTATATATACTGAGAGGAATCTACCTCCCCTCTATGTGTATATACTGAGGAGAATCTACCTCACCACTATGTATATATACTGAGGAGAATCTACCTCCTCAGAAGCCGGGTATATCAGCTAATATATATATAATTAGAGAGCTGCATTTCATTCAGTTTCTGAGGTTTTTTTAGATGAAGAGTCGTCCTGCAGGTCAGTATTTTCTTGTCTACAAAAAGCAGATGTTACCATGCGGCGGCTGCCGGGGGCGCGGGTGGCCAGTCGGCGTGATGTGCGCGCTCGTGGGTCCGGGTGGCGACATGCGCCCACGCGCTTGTGAGTGCAGCTTTATGCAGGAGCCCATGGTTTTAGGATTCTGCTGGGGGTGGTCGCCTCCCTCTCTCCGCCCCTGGGCGGAGGCTTCTGTTTATAAGGCTGGCAGTGAGGTCCATCCACTGCCAGTTATTGGTTTTGCTCAGTGTGTTTGCTTCCTGCTCTGTAAGTCTCCTGTTGTCAGCTTTTGCTTTATCTGCCAGGTTATCCCATCTGCCTCTGTCTGCCTGTATTTCCTGTTGGTTCTTCATCTGCCCTTCCTGCTGGTATTCTACCCTGTTCCATCTTGATACACCAGTCCCCCCTCTCGGTCCCTAGTGAGTGCAGGGTCCGCCACCTAGTTGCCCGCCTGGAGTCAGCCACTAGTGGGGGCAAGTAGGCAGGGACAGGGGTTGTGGGTAAGTTCTAAGGCAACCTGGGCTGGCGTATCATCGGGTAGGATACCGTAACAGCAGAAACCTGAGAGGAAAGAAGTGAAGTTTGGGCTCATTCACATTGGTGGGATTATTAAAGCCTCCTGTCCACGGCGAAATTTGGGCCCACATGAATTCCCCATGCAGAATCCGGCAGCGGGTCGCTCCTGCCCCGCGGACATGAGGCCAGAAAATCAGATATACTCACCTCTCCCAACGCTGCGGATCTGCCCTCTGACGCGCCCGTATCTTCTTTCTTCGGCCGGGTGGAAGTGGTTGGCACGCCTGCAGCGTGCCGCACGCATACACCGTGCATGTTTTTTTTTCTCTTTAACTCCTGCTTTTCCGCGGTCTAACGGCACAGCACAAATACAGCTGCGGGCGGGCGGGCTGCGGGGGCGGACGGCTTCCATTGGCTTCAGTGTAACTTGAGGAAGACCCGCACAAAATGGAGCATGCTGCGGGAAAAATGACATCCGCAGGTATTTAATTATCTGCGGGGCTCCAATGATTCCCTATGGGCGCGGGTCATGCGTGCGGGACACCCGCGCAGATCTACAAGTTCTATTTTGCCGGTGGACATTGGGCCTAAAAGCCTTGATCGCTGAATTCTATTGAAAGAATATAGCGTTAGTCCTGTAGAGCGCCAGAAGCGCAGCTGAGCATTGAACCGATCCTGCTACAGTCAGTGGGGGGCGTTACTTCAGTCTATAACAGAGCCGGAAACACAAACAGATGTGAAGACGTCTCAGCGATGTTAACGGGAAGAGGGATGTGACCCGGACCTGCTTTGTCATCGGCCGCCCCTTGTGGGACCAGCCGGGCGTCCATCACTGCTGATCATGGCGTGTAGTGAGCACTACATAGCGGGATCAACCCACAAAACCATCCCTTCTGGCGATGGGCCGACCGTTTGGCCCTTGTCACAGTTGCTGAGATTCTTATGGCCCAATTATCGTTTAGATCCTCGCTGGATCATTCAGTGTAAACGACGGCAGCGACTGATCGACGGACAGTAATCCATTCACTAATCATTTGTCCTTCAGCTGGTGCACAAAAATCAAGCGATGACGGTCTGTGCCAACAGCGGGTGATCCTCTGTGACCGCCGGGCTGATGATGGCCATTGGAGGCGGGTGGAGCAGCCTCCACTCCCTGAGCAATGACGGGCCCCTGTGTGAGCGATCAGGGACCACTATCGGGCGCAGTCCTGTATGATACGGCCCTTACACTTCTCCATCCTCTGACGGCTCACTTCCACCATTAGGGCTGATGCCCGTTGGCATATCTGCTGTCTGTATTGTATCCAGTCTTGTTACAGATGTAATACGGACAATATAAACCTCCCTGACTTGCATTGGGGTCTTCAGATGGGCGTTCTTTTACACGCACTGGTTGGGCACATAAGAGAAATCGCTGCATGCCCTTTTCTGTAATTATGGACTGCAATCATCCAGTAAAGCAGCAGATATGACATGTATTCACTGCCGGGAGATACTGGGAACCACAGCGGCATGCAGCGGGCCATCTGCGTGTGAGGGATGCAGCGAATACAGATGCAACATAACACGGATGCACCAAAATGCATTACATCTGCGCATGTTTGTACATGTAAGCCGCCTCGCATCCACAGGTAACACGCATGTTGACAAGGCCGATATTGTGCTCGCCCATGTGAATGTAGCCTACCGCGTATATTTTGTTTTGTGCATAATGACCATACTTTTACTCCAAACATGGAGAACAGAATCCATTGATTTCAATGGGCTCACCGTCATTTCTTTTCATTTGCGGTTCGCAGGACCTGCTCGATGTTGTGCTCGTTTGTGCACCAAAGAGGCCCATAGAAGTCCACGGCAGTTGTGCAAATGTGCACACATGAACTGGCGGAGCCTGTGCAAATACGTACTGGCATGTACGCAAAGTCCACTTGTTCACTTGCAACGTAGTCGCCGTAATATGGAGAACTTAACCCCCACGGATTTGGCATTGGGGTATTGAGACCTGAAAAAAAACACTGATTGTCCAATTTTTGTCTGTATTACGGACTGAAATAGCCCATTAGAGTCTGTGCGGCGGTGCAGATACACGACTACACGTGATACATACAGTCACTGCTTGCTTGCACATTAACTCGTGTTTTTTTGTTTCTCCACGTAAATGTGCAGAGATGACCTCTGCAGACAAAAAAAAACACAAGTAGGACACGAAATATGCAGGGAATACACTAAATACACGTGCGAATGGGCCCTCAGGAAAATCCCGTAGTCACAGAAGCATATCCATAGGACAGCCACTAGATGGCAACATGGAGTAACACATCAGACTCATCTCTGGCGGCCTCTGCTGTTCATTGTTTGTATTACAGCAGAGTAGTGACAACACAAAAGTTTGGTCCGATGTCGCCAGTAGAGCAAAACGTGATTGTTCCCAGCAAGAGAAACCAAGTAATCCTGTAGATATCAGACCTTTTAAGGGTCAACAAAAATACGAGATGTTATAGCAGCTTTCAAACCTACTACGGGTTCCTCCTCTGGCATAATGGAATAGATCTGAAGAGGTATATTATACGTATATCTAGATATAGATATATATATATATATAGATATATATATATATAGATATATATATAGATACATATATACATACATACATACACACATATATATATATAGATACATACATACACATATATATATAGATACATACATACATACACATATATATATAGATACATACATACATACACACACACACACACACACACACACACACACACACACACACACACACACACACACACACACACACACACACACACACACACACACACACATATATATATATACACACATACACATACACATACATACAGGACGTTTCTAAATCAGGGCTACCGTCCCATCTCTATCGATGACCAAATCACCAGAGCCACCAGGATACCGAGGAATCAACTACTCCAATACAAGGAGAAGGTAAGAAACAATTGTGTACCTCTAGTAGTAACCTACAATACACAGCTAGAGGTACGAAGGAAAACTCCATCATACCTACACAAGGATGACCGTCTGACCACCATATTCCCGGACCCTCTGCTTATCAGTTACGGGAACCTCCAAGTCTGAGGAACTTTGTAATCAGGAGTGTATAGTCCTCCGACACACAGAAAGGAACTTATCCCTGTAATGTAAGGAGCTGCAAGACCTGCTGACATGTACGGACCGCAGACAGGATACATAACCCCAACACACAGCAGGACTATAAGATCCCTGTAATGTAAGGAGCTGTAAGACCTGCTGACATGTACGGACCGCAGACAGGATACATAACCCCAACACACAGCAGGACTATAAGATCCCTGTAATGTAAGGAGCTGTAAGACCTGCTGACATGTACGGACCGCGGACAGGATACATAACCCTAACACACAGCAGGACTATAAGATCCCTGTAAGGTAAAGAGCTGTAAGACCTGCTGACATGTACGGACTGCAGACAGGATACATAACCCCAACACACAGCAGGACTATAAGATCCCTGTAATGTAAGGAGCTGTAAGACCTGCTGACATGTACGGACCGCTGACTGGATACATAACCCCAACACACAGCAGGACTATAAGATCCCTGTAATGTAAGGAGCTGTAAGACCTTCTGACATGTACGGACCGTAGACAGGATACATAACGCCAACACACAGCAGGACTATAAGATCCCTGTAATGTAAGGAGCTGTAAGACCTGCTGACATGTACGGACCGCAGACAGGATACAGATCCCCAACACACAGCAGGACTATAAGATCCCTGTAATGTAAGGAGCTGTAAGACCTGCTGACATGTACGGACCGCAGACAGGATACATAACCCCAACACACAGCAGAACTATAAGATCCCTGTAATGTAAGGAGCTGTAAGACCTGCTGACATGTACGGACCGCAGACAGGATACATAACCCCAACACACAGCGGGACTATAAGATCCCTGTAATGTAAGGAGCTGTAAGACCTGCTGACATGTACGGACCGCAGACAGGATACATAACCCCAACACACAGCAGGACTATAAGATCCCTGTAATGTAAGGAGCTGTAAGACCTGCTGACATGTACGGACCACCGACAGGATACAGATCCCCAACACACAGCAGGACTATAAGATCCCTGTAATGCAAGGCGCTGTAAGACCTGCTGACATGTACGGACCGCAGACAGGATACATAACCCCAACACACAGCAGGACTATAAGATCCCTGTAATGTAAGGAGCTGTAAGACCTGCTGACATGTACAGACCGCAGACAGGATACAGATCCCCAACACACAGCAGGACTATAAGATCCCTGTAATGTAAGGAGCTGTAAGACCTGCTGACATGTACGGACTGCGGACAGGATACATAACCCCAACACACAGCAGGACTATAAGATCCCTGTAATGTAAGGAGCTTTAGGACCTGCTGACATGTACGGACCGCCGACAGGATACATAACCCCAACACAGCAGGACTATAAGATCCCTGTAATGTAAGGAGCTGTAAGACCTGCTGACATGTACGGACCGCAGACAGGATACATAAGCCCAACACACAGCAGGACTATAAGATCCCTGTAATGTAAGGAGCTGTAAGACCTGCTGACATGTACGGACCACAGACAGGATACATAACCCCAACACACAGCAGGACTATAAGATCCCTGTAATGTAAGGAGCTGTAAGACCTGCTGACATGTACGGACCGCTGACTGGATACATAACCCCAACACACAGCAGGACTATAAGATCCCTGTAATGTAAGGAGCTGTAAGACCTTCTGACATGTACGGACCGCTGACTGGATACATAACCCCAACACACAGCAGGACTATAAGATCCCTGTAATGTAAGGAGCTGTAAGACCTTCTGACATGTACGGACCGCAGACAGGATACATAACCCCAACACACAGCAGGACTATAAGATCCCTGTAATGTAAGGAGCTGTAAGACCTGCTGACATGTACGGACCGCAGACAGGATACATAAGCCCAACACACAGCAGGACTATAAGATCCCTGTAATGTAAGGAGCTCTAAGACCTGCTGACATGTACGGACCGCAGACAGGATACATAACCCCAACACACAGCAGGACTATAAGATCCCTGTAATGTAAGGAGCTGTAAGACCTGCTGACATGTACGGACCACAGACAGGATACATAACCCCAACACACAGCAGGACTATAAGATCCCTGTAATGTAAGGAGCTGTAAGACCTGCTGACATGTACGGACCGCTGACTGGATACATAACCCCAACACACAGCAGGACTATAAGATCCCTGTAATGTAAGGAGCTGTAAGACCTTCTGACATGTACGGACCGCTGACTGGATACATAACCCCAACACACAGCAGGACTATAAGATCCCTGTAATGTAAGGAGCTGTAAGACCTTCTGACATGTACGGACCGCAGACAGGATACATAACCCCAACACACAGCAGGACTATAAGATCCCTGTAATGTAAGGAGCTGTAAGACCTGCTGACATGTACGGACCGCAGACAGGATACATAACCCCAACACACAGCAGGACTATAAGATCCCTGTAATGTAAGGAGCTGTAAGACCTGCTGACATGTACGGACCGCAGACAGGATACATAACCCCAACACACAGCAGGACTATAAGATCCCTGTAATGTAAGGAGCTGTAAGACCTGCTGACATGTACGGACCACCGACAGGATACAGATCCCCAACACACAGCAGGACTATAAGATCCCTGTAATGCAAGGCGCTGTAAGACCTGCTGACATGTACGGACCGCAGACAGGATACATAACCCCAACACACAGCAGGACTATAAGATCCCTGTAATGTAAGGAGCTGTAAGACCTGCTGACATGTACGGACCGCAGACAGGATACATAAGCCCAACACACAGCAGGACTATAAGATCCCTGTAATGTAAGGAGCTGTAAGACCTGCTGACATGTACGGACCGCAGACAGGATACATAAGCCCAACACACAGCAGGACTATAAGATCCCTGTAATGTAAGGAGCTGTAAGACCTGCTGACATGTACAGACCGCAGACAGGATACAGATCCCCAACACACAGCAGGACTATAAGATCCCTGTAATGTAAGGAGCTGTAAGACCTGCTGACATGTACGGACTGCGGACAGGATACATAACCCCAACACACAGCAGGACTATAAGATCCCTGTAATGTAAGGAGCTTTAGGACCTGCTGACATGTACGGACCGCCGACAGGATACATAACCCCAACACAGCAGGACTATAAGATCCCTGTAATGTAAGGAGCTGTAAGACCTGCTGACATGTACGGACCGCAGACAGGATACATAAGCCCAACACACAGCAGGACTATAAGATCCCTGTAATGTAAGGAGCTCTAAGACCTGCTGACATGTACGGACCGCAGACAGGATACATAACCCCAACACACAGCAGGACTATAAGATCCCTGTAATGTAAGGAGCTGTAAGACCTGCTGACATGTACGGACCACAGACAGGATACATAACCCCAACACACAGCAGGACTATAAGATCCCTGTAATGTAAGGAGCTGTAAGACCTGCTGACATGTACGGACCGCGGACAGGATACATAACCCTAACACACAGCAGGACTATAAGATCCCTGTAAGGTAAAGAGCTGTAAGACCTGCTGACATGTACGGACCGCCGACAGGATACATAACCCCAACACACAGCAGGACTATAAGATCCCTGTAATGTAAGGAGCTGTAAGACCTGCTGACATGTACGGACCGCAGACAGGATACATAACCCCAACACACAGCAGGACTATAAGATCCCTGTAATGTAAGGAGCTGTAAGACCTGCTGACATGTACAGACCGCAGACAGGATACAGATCCCCAACACACAGCAGGACTATAAGATCCCTGTAATGTAAGGAGCTGTAAGACCTGCTGACATGTACGGACCGCAGACAGGATACATAACCCCAACACACAGCAGGACTATAAGATCCCTGTAATGTAAGGAGCTGTAAGACCTGCTGACATGTACGGACCGCGGACAGGATACATAACCCCAACACACAGCAGGACTATAAGATCCCTGTAATGAAAGGAGCTGTAAGACCTGCTGACATGTACGGACTGCGGACAGGATACATAACCCCAACACACAGCAGGACTATAAGATCCCTGTAATGTAAGGAGCTTTAGGACCTGCTGACATGTACGGACCGCAGACAGGATACATATCCCCAACACACAGCAGGACTATAAGATCCCTGTATTGTAAGGAGCTGTAAGACCTGCTGACATGTACGGACCGCCGACAGGATACATAACCCCAACACACAGCAGGACTATAAGATCCCTGTAATGTAAGGAGCTGTAAGACCTGCTGACATGTACGGACCGCAGACAGGATACATAACCCCAACACACAGCAGGACTATAAGATCCCTGTAATGTAAGGAGCTGTAAGACCTGCTGACATGTACGGACCGCAGACAGGATACAGATCCCCAACACACAGCAGGACTATAAGATCCCTGTAATGTAAGGAACTGTAAGACCTGCTGACATGTACGGACCACGGACAGGATACATAACCCCAACACACAGCAGGACTATATGATCCCTGTAATGTAAGGAGCTGTAAGACCTGCTGACATGTACGGACCGCAGACAGGATACAGATCCCCAACACACAGCAGGACTATAAGATCCCTGTAATGTAAGGAGCTGTAAGACCTGCTGACATGTATGGACCACGGACAGGATACAAATCCCCAACACACAGCAGGACTATAAGATCCCTGTAATGTAAGGAGCTGTAAGACCTGCTGACATGTACGGACCACGGACAGGATACATAACCCCAACACACAGCAGGACTATATGATCCCTGTAATGTAAGGAGCTGTAAGACCTGCTGACATGTACGGACCGCAGACAGGATACAGATCCCCAACACACAGCAGGACTATAAGATCCCTGTAATGTAAGGAGCTGTAAGACCTGCTGACATGTATGGACCACGGACAGGATACAAATCCCCAACACACAGCAGGACTATAAGATCCCTGTAATGTAAGGAGCTGTAAGACCTGCTGACATGTACGGACCGCGGACAGGATACATATATACACACACAGCAGGACTATAAGATCCCTGTAATGTAAGGAGCTGTAAGACCTGCTGACATGTACGGACCGCAGACAGGATACATAACCCCAACACACAGCAGGACTATAAGATCCCTGTAATGTAAGGAGCTGTAAGACCTGCTGACATGTACGGACCGCGGACAGGATACAGATCCCCAACACACAGCAGGACTATAAGATCCCTGTAATGTAAGCAGCTGTAAGACCTGCTGACATGTACGGGCCGCGGACAGGATACATAACCCCAACACACAGCAGGACTGTAAGATGCCTGTAATGTAAGGAGCTGTAAGACCTGCTGACATGTACGGGCCGCGGACAGGATACATAACCCCAACACACAGCAGGACTATAAGATCCCTGTAATATAAGGAGCTGTAAGACCTGCTGACATGTACGGACCGCGGACAGGATACATAACCCCAACACACAGCAGGAATATAAGATCCCTGTAATGTAAGGAGCTGTAAGACCTGCTGACATGTACGGACCGCCGACAGGATACATAACCCCAACACACAGCAGGACTATAAGATCCCTGTAATGTAAGGAGCTGTAAGACCTGCTGACATGTACGGACCGCGGACAGGATACAGATCCCCAACACTCAGCAGGACTATAAGATCCCTGTAAGGAGCTGTAAGACCTGCTGACATGTACGGACCACGGACAGGATACATAACCCAACACAGCAGGACTATAAGATCCCTGTAATGTAAGGAGCTGTAAGACCTGCTGACATGTACGGACCGCAGACAGGATACATAACCCAACACAGCAGGACTATAAGATCCCTGTAATGTAAGGAGCTGTAAGACCTGCTGACATGTACGGACCGCAGACAGGATACATAACCCCAACACACAGCAGGACTATAAGATCCCTGTAATGTAAGGAGCTGTAAGACCTGCTGACATGTACGGACCGCAGACAGGATACATAACCCAACACAGCAGGACTATAAGATCCCTGTAATGTAAGGAGCTGTAAGACCTGCTGACATGTACGGACCACGGACAGGATACATAACCCCAACACACAGCAGGGCTATAAGATCCCTGTAATGTAAGGAGCTGTAAGACCTGCTGACATGTAGAGACTGCGGACAGGATACAGATCCCCAACACACAGCAGGACTATAAGATCCCTGTAATGTAAGGAGCTGTAAGACCTGCTGACATGTACGGACCGCGGACAGGATACATAACCCCAACACACAGCAGGACTATAAGATCCCTGTAATGTAAGGAGCTGTAAGACCTGCTGACATGTACGGACCGCGGACAGGATACATAACCCCAACACACAGCAGGACTATAAGATCCCTGTAATGTAAGGAGCTGTAAGACCTGCTGACATGTACGGACCGCGGACAGGATACATAACCCCAACACACAGCAGGGCTATAAGATCCAGGGGCCATTCACATGTTCCAGGTCTGATGTTTTGTACCTGATCCGCTGCAGTAAAATGCCCTGTTGGGGGTTTTTATATCATGGGAAATAGGATAAACATTGAGAGTGAGGATGAGATCGCATCACCACTCAATTGGAGAGGGAAACGCAGACTTCCTTGTGGACGAGCACTTCTCTTTACAATACTAAATTTCAAATCTTAGCGTCACAGAGAATTTGGGAGTGCAAGTTTATAACAACTTTTGACACTCAAGAATGGAATGAACCTTGTAGGGGGCTTCTTGCATCAGTGGAGAATATGAAAAAGTTTAGAACAGTGATAACACGCTGGTCTGTTGACCCCCTAACACCCATTAGAGACTATAAAACCCTCACATCCTTATCAGTGGACTATTTACTCCACTACTCATCCTGTTCTGGTATTGTTTTAAGCAAAAAACAATCACATCCATGTCTGTGCCTTGTCATATGCACGTGTATATATATATATTCCTCTTCAGATCTATTTCATTAAGTCTGTGGAAAAATTCTGAGGTTTCATTCCAATAGGCTGGAAAGCTTGCTATAACATCATGTATGTTTGTTAGCCATTAACACTGTTCTTCTCCCCCTCTGACCCCTTGCCGTATCTCTTTTCTTTATGTCTATACTCTATATCTATAGGTCAGATTCTGATCTGGATGAATTAGTGGCCATAAGTAGCACTTGGACAATGACTACAGCCTCCACAGACATCTATGGGTATCACCGGACATTTTGGACCTGCAGCTATCTCTAGAATTGGGATCCACCAACACAGGCTCCTGTCCTGCTCAGCTCTTTCCATTCACCTCTATGAGAGTTATAAAAACAGTCAAGCAATCATTCTTCCTGATGCCAATTAATTCTGCCAGAGAGTTGGAGCCATCTTCTCTTAATTAATGGGGTGATGTAGAGTTAGTAATCAGTGTTGTTGTTGGAGTACTCCCTTGGATTTAGAATCACCAATAAGGCTACCGGGATCGGAGTTCTCTCATGTGTTCAAATTAATTAGTAATGATCATTGGAGAAAGAACAAGAGACATCAGCTGTGTGAAGTCACCACTGCGCTCTTTCTGAGGGACCAGCTCAGTGTTAGCTTTATTAATAGTGCAAAGTAGAACAAAGAAGGGTATATTGTCCAATCATGGGGGACAACTCCATAGAAGTAGCAAATCATTACGAAGTCTTAGTGCTGACAAATAATTACATTACTACTTTCATAATTCCAATTTTCTAATATGAATACACTCATCACTGTGCCATAACACTGTTTCTGGGTAACAACACCTATCATCCGCCTGCTGGTGTCCCAAAAACACGCCCCACGTGTCCATGGTGAATTTATATTAGCAGCATTTCTACTATTTTTCACAGACCGTCATTCTTCATATTTTCTGGGGGTCTTTGCAAAGGCATTCATAGACTAAGCCTTAAAAAAAGCGGGCTGGTCATTCATTTTAGGCATGGCTACGAACCGATGGTGAAATATGCCCATATAAACAGTCATTTGGGGGAAAAGCACAGAAGCAATTCTCTTTGTGACACTTTGTTGTGTGTCTGCGTCACACAGGTTGTTCTGTATTGCAGGTCCCTTAGGTACAATGTTGCAGGGCTCTGCGCTCACTCAGACTTGTGTGGGAGAGCACTGTGAAAACAGTTGGATCCGCACAGTCTTCAGATGGGGACACTGCAAGAAGCCGGGAGCAGGTGAGTATAAAACATCCATCACCCCGCTCCCTGCCACGTCTCTATGGTGCTGCGCACTGGCGTAACTATAGAGGATACAGGGGATGCGGTTCCACCCGGGCCCAGGAGCCTTAGGGACCCATAAAGCCTCTCTTCTCTATATAGGGAGCCCAGTACTATGAGTAAAGCATTCTAGTTGGGGGCCCTGCTACAGATTTTGCATTGGGGCCCAGAAGTTTCACGTTACGCTTCTGGTGCTGCGGGAGGTTCCCTTGTAGTCCCAAGTAACCCCACAACGGGGCAGCACTCACAATCTGAGCTGGAGCCGCATGAGGTCAGCATTTATTTTAATGAACTATTCCTTTACAACAAAAAGATGTGCTCTATGGCGGCTTTACACGGGCGCATGCACAGATGCACACACTGCAGTGCAACATGTTTGCACAATGAACAGGCCCTGTGTGCGCATTGCACAATTTTTGCACACACAGGGCCTGTCCATATGCACACAAAACAGTGAGCTGTAGAGGAGAGGATCCACTTAATGAGTCGCTAAAGAGCAAGAGGCGGGTGGAACCTGTGGTGACATCATAAGGCTGGAGACACGGTGCAGAAGAGCAAGTGGTACGTGGAACATGTGGTGACATCATAAGGCTGGTGACACGGTGCAGAAGAGCAAGTGGTACGTGGAACATGTGGTGACATCATAAGGCTGGAGACACGGTGCAGAAGAGCAAGTGGTACGTGGAACATGTGGTGACATGATAAGGCCGGTGACACGGTGCAGAAGAGCAAGTGGTAGGTGGAACATGTGGTGACATCATAAGGCTGGAGACACGGTGCAGAAGAGCAAGTGGTAGGTGGAACATGTGGTGACATCATAAGGCTGGAGACACGGTGCAGAAGAGCAAGTGGTACGTGGAACATGTGGTGATGTCATAAGGCCGGTGACACGGTGCAGAAGAGCAAGTGGTACGTGGAACATGTGGTGACATCATAAGGCTGGTGACACGGTGCAGAAGAGCAAGTGGTACGTGGAACATATGGTGACATCATAAGACCGGTGACACGGTGCAGAAGAGCAAGTGGTACGTGGAACATGTGGTGACGTCATAAGGCCAGTGACAGTGCAGAAGAGCAAGTGGTAGGTGGAACATATGGTGACATCATAAGGCCAGTGACACAGTGCAGAAGAGCAAGTGGTAGGTGGAACATATGGTGACATCATAAGGCCAGTGACACAGTGCAGAAGAGCAAGTGGTAGGTGGAACATGTGGTGACATCATAAGGCTGGAGACACGGTGCAGAAGAGCAAGTGGTACGTGGAACATGTGGTGACGTCATAAGGCTGGTGACACGGTGCAGAAGAGCAAGTGGTACGTGGAACATGTGGTGACATCATAAGGCCGGTGACACGGTGCAGAAGAGCAAGTGGTAGGTGGAACATATGGTGACATCATAAGGCCAGTGACACAGTGCAGAAGAGCAAGTGGTAGGTGGAACATGTGGTGACATCATAAGGCCGGTGACACGGTGCTGAAGAGCAAGTGGTAGGTGGAACATGTGGTGACATCATAAGGCTGGAGACACGGTGCAGAAGAGCAAGTGGTACGTGGAACATGTGGTGACGTCATAAGGCTGGAGACACAGTGCAGAAGAGCAAGTGGTACGTGGAACATGTGGTGACGTCATAAGGCCAGTGACACGGTGCAGAAGAGCAAGTGGTAGGTGGAACATGTGGTGACATCAGGCACTTTGTTTTCCCCTTGCGCCACTTTTGGGATATGCACCATATTCTCTGCTAATTTGGTTGCATGCAGTTCGAAAACTTTTTAATGTCATCCACTGCACAGCAAAAAGAGAAAAAAAAAGTTAGTAAGGCCAAGAAAATCGTGCAAGCCTAGTGCGTTGTGAGACGCGCAAATACGAGCCCCATTCATTTGAATGGGGTCATACACATGAGCGATGTTTTCCTGCATGGCACCGCGATGCAGTGTGAGAAACAAATCGCGGCATGTTCTATCTTCCTGCAATATTGCCCACTGCTTTCAACAGGACTGGCGGCAGCTGCACTGGCCCCATTGGAGGCAATCGGAGATCTCCACCATCCTCTTCCGCAGTTGTGACAGCTGCGGCAGGGGGAATCCCTTTCATGCCCGGGGAGGGGGGGGGGGAATCCCTTTAGCGCTGGCAGGGGAAATCACATGAAAATGCTTTGCATCCACGGGTTTTCACATGGTGGAAAGTGCAATCACGGCCAATCTCGCCCTCGCCCATGTGAAACTAACCTAACAGTTAGGCTGCTCTCTCCAGCACACAGGCGATGGTAAACACGCAGCGCTGTTACTGCAGCAGAGCTGTTTTGTGCAGCGTTCAGTGAGAGCTTTCAGAGCAGTAACAACGCAGGCAAAGAAGCCTCAGCCAATGACAGATAGTATTTAGCTATTCATTCATGAATAGCACTATCTTAGCTATTCATGAATGAATAGCTGAGGGCTATCTGTCATTGGCTGAGCGCTCAGCCAATAGCTAAGCAGTAGCTGCTATTGGCTGAGCCCAAAGCCAATCAGCACAGCCCTTTCAGGAGGCAGGGATTTTTTAAATCCCCGCCAGCTGAAAGAGCTTTACAGCAGTGCAGGGGAGCCAGCAGGAGGACGCGTCTGAGCGCCGGAGACGTATTTTTTTTTTTTTACCACTTATTGATGATTATCGGGGAAGGGCTTATATTTCAAGCCCTTCCCCGATAATCATACTGCGGGGCTTGGCAGAAAATAGTGCTTTCAATGGGATCGGCAGCAGTGCCGATCCCATTGAAAGCAATGAGATAGCATGCCGCTGACTTCTGCCACAGCTGTCACAGCTGTGGCAGAGGATACCTTCATCCCCGCGGGGATGAAGGAAACTCCTGCCACAGCTGTCACAGCTGTGGCAGAAGTCCGCGGCATTCTCCCTATGTTTTCAATGGGGCTAGCGCTGCTGCCGCTGGCCCCATTGAAAAGACTGGCGATATCCCAGCGTGATGCCGTTTTTTTTCTCGCACTGCGAGACTTTTCCTTTACTCTCGCAGCGCAGTGGAGAAAAAAACGACAGTGGGTGTGAGCCCTTAGGGTCAGTTCAGGTGAGGCCGCTCTCACACCGACGTTTCCCTCCATTCAAAAACACAGTAAAACGCTCTACAGAGGGTTCTATCACGTTTTTTAGGTTCAAATAAATTTTATTGAATACAACTTTGTCATGATTATCTGCTTATATCTTAATTAACAGAAAGGAGGAAAACTTAAAGCAGTTCTGTTAACTTCTACTTAGGCAGTTGTAAATATGGGGGATAGAGAGGAAATAGAGAAGGAGGAAGACTGAGCAGATGAGACGTTGAATCATGTAGATTGTGGTTCGTTCCCGGCCGCTCCCTTCCTATGATGATGACTAAGGTTCGGAATTGGGTAATCAACCCGGACCTAGTCTAAATACTCAATAAACCTTTTCCTTTCTTCCAATTGTAATTACTTAACTTAACTTTTCTTATTCTAAGACGTACATAGGAGAAGGGGGGGTGAGGGGGGGAAAGAGGGGTGGGTGGGGGGAGTGGAGGGGTGGAGATTCGGTACTTAGACAGGCGAGACTGTAGCGATTGTTGTCTCGGTACTCGTCAGGGTAGTGGCCGACAATCAATCGTTCCTTGTTCAATCCAATATTTAAGGGCGTCTGATCCCCTAAAGGCGACCCACGACTGCCACGTCTTATAGTAGGTTTCCCACAGTTTTGGCTCATCAGCCCCCAGCTCATCAAATCTCATGAGAGTGTGGAGCTCTTCCACCCACATACCTCTAGTCAGGGCA
This sequence comes from Eleutherodactylus coqui, assembly GCF_035609145.1. Lineage (NCBI taxonomy): Eukaryota > Metazoa > Chordata > Amphibia > Anura > Eleutherodactylidae > Eleutherodactylus > Eleutherodactylus coqui. The sequence continues at coordinate 6,215,079 of NC_089843.1, read as the reverse complement.
GTCGTGGTGCGCCAGAGTCTTGGGATGAGTCTTCTCACTGCGATAACAAAGTGTTTTAGTAAACTTGTCTTAGCCATTCTCGTAGCACCTGGGAACAGGGAGAGCAGGGCAAGTTTAGGGGTCATAGTCACGTCTGAGCGACTGATATGATTATACAGGGTTGTCACTTCCTTCCAGAGGTCGGCCACTAGGTGGCACTCCCACCAGATGTGTATCATTGTACCTCTGCTCCCTCTGCATCGCCAGCATGCCGGGGAGGACTGGGGGAAAATTCTCTGTAATTGGTCTGGGGTCCTATACCACCTTGAGACTATCTTGTAGTTAAGGTCCTGTACTTTGCCTGCTGTGGAGATCTTATGTGTAAGGGCCCATATTTTGCTCCAGTCCTCCTCGGTGAGGTTTTCACCCAGTTCCCTTTCCCAAGCCTCTTTATATTTCAGGGCCTCATCCTCCGTCTCCCGACTCAGCAACATTTTGTAGATCCTAGATATCATATGTCTCTGGTTTTGGTCTGACATGCAGAGTTGCTCGAACTCCGTGAGAGGTGCCGTCAGATTCACTCCCGGCCTCAGTGAGCCCACAAAGCCCCTCAGCTGAAGATATTGGAGCCATGATCCTGGCCGTGGGGTGTTCTGGCCCCCGATCTCGGTCAAGGGTTTCAGTCCCGACTGTGTTACTACATCTCTCAGCCTTGGGATTGGGTCAGTAGGGAGGGATAGTAGTCCCTTTTGTCTTGTGGCTATTTTGAATAAAGGGTTTGCTAAGAGAGGTGTTAAAGGACCTGGTACTGTGACTAATCCTAGTCGGGGAGCGAAGCTCGCCCATGTGGTGAATAATTGGAGGCTGAAGGTGGGGATGTTGGGGATGGACTTGACCCATTTAGGGGGAATCCAGGGTGCTCCGTATATCCCGTCTAATTCCCCTGAATGCTCTATATCCACCCAGAGCCTGGTATCCCGTCCCTTGATGAGGTCTAGGGCACAATTTGCTATGTTGGCCTTGTGGTATAAAGAAAAGTCTGGCAGGCCCAGTCCTCCCCTTTCTTTGTCTCTAGTCAAGAGTGAATGTCGCAATCATGGTTTTTGGCCCCTCCAAACGAAGTTTGTGATTATTGATCTGATTTTTAGGAAGAAAAATCTCGGGAGTCCTATTGGGATGGTTTGGCAGAGGTATAGGAATTTGGGCAATATATCCATTTTAATCGCATTGATTCGTCCATTCCACGAAATGTATAAGGGATTCCATTTACCCAGGGTTCTTTCCAGGTTCTTGACAAAGGGAATGAAGTTTAGTTTATAGGCCTGGGAGGAGTCCGCTGAGATGTTGGTTCCCAGGTATTTTATATGTGAGTTGGCCCACCGAAAGGGGAGCGCTGCCTCCAGTTGGGAGACCTCGGCCTGCGGGAGTGAGACGTTCAGGGCTTCAGATTTTTGGGCGTTGATTTTGTAATTGTTTATTCTCCCAAATTTTTCGAATTCTTTAAGGAGCACAGGCATGCCGACTCGGGGATTGGATAAATAAAGTAGCAGATCATCTGCAAATAGTGCCATTTTGTGTTCTGAAGTGTTTATCTTGAATCCTTTTATCAAGTCGTTGCTTCTGATCGAATTGGCTAAAGCCTCCATGGTTAAGATATATAAGAAGGGGGAGAGGGGGCACCCCTGTCTCGTTCCATTACTCACTTTGAAGGAGTCAGACAGTGTCCCGTTCACTCTAATTCTAGCTGTGGGGTCTTGATACAGCGCCATGACCCACTGGAGCATTCGAGGGCCCATTCCAATTTTTTTAAGTGTGGCAGAGAGGAAGGTCCAACTCACCCTGTCAAATGCCTTCTCGGCGTCAATTGCCCGAAGGCACAGCGGGGTATTGGTGGATTTGGCTCTGGCTATCAAGGACAGTGTCTTAATGGTGTTGTCCCTTGCCTCTCTGCCTGGTACGAAGCCCACTTGCTCCAGGTGGATCAGCCTGGGTATTAGATTCTGTAGCCTGTTTGCTATTAATTTAGCAAACATCTTGATGTCTACATTTATTAATGAAATTGGTCTATAGCTCCCGCAGGCCGAGGGGTCCTTCCCTGGTTTGAGAATGATTGAGATGTGCGCCTGTAGTGCCTGTTTGGGAAACGGGTGTCCTCTATTTACTGTGTTGAAAGCGTCTAATGCTATTGGGGCTAGTTCTTCCATGAACAGTTTATAAAACCTGGCCGTGTACCCATCTGGTCCTGGGCTTTTGTTTGTCTTTAGATTTTGGATTATGGCAGTCAATTCTTGTGGAGTAAAATCTTGTTCTAGTTCCTCTGCCTCCGTTGACGTCAGGCTCTTTGGGGCATGTGCTAGTAGATATGCTTCTATCTCCTCCTCCCGGGGAGAGGAGGCAGAAGGGGGCTCTGTCGGGATGTTGTAAAGTTTGTTGTAATAAGATTTGAATTCTTCCAGTATATCTTTGGTGCTGTGGGCCATGTGTCCTTTAGATGATTGAATTTTGGAGATATAAGTAAGTGGCGATCTGGGGTGAAGGGTTCTGGCTAAGTGGCTTCCGCATTTATCTCCATATTCAAAGGACCCCTTCCTGAGCTTATCTCTGGAGGTCAGGGAGCGCTGATCTAAAATTCCCAGTATTTGTTGACGGATTGACGAAATCTCTGATCTCAGGATTTCGCTTTGCTGTCTTTTATTTGCGCTTTCCCTGTCCCTCAGCGAGGCTAATAGTCCCGTCAAAGTCGCTGATCTCTCTTTTTTAATTCTTGTTCCATGAGAGATTAATACCCCTCTCAGGATGCATTTTAGTGTTTCCCATTTTATTGGAGCCGGGGTCTGATCTGTTTGATGAACCTCTTTGAATGTTTCTATTGCGTTTCTGATTGCAGCGGTGCATAGTGGGTCTCTTAGGAGATTGTCATTAAGTCTCCAGGACTGGATTCTTGGAGTGGTTCCCCATCCCGCTAAGCCTCCCAGAACCGGAGCATGGTCTGACCACAATATGTCTCCGTGTGAACATGAAGGATATCTATCTAAAAGGCTGTGTGAGATCAGTAAGTAGTCTATCCTGCTATAGGAATTGTGGGCTACTGAGTGGAAGGTGAAATCTCGGTCCTCTGGGTGCAATATTCTCCAGAGATCCACAAGCTGTAGTGAGTCTAATTTTTTCTTAAGTGTCCTAAGTGCTGTTCGGGAGATGGAGGACTTACCCGATGAGGTGTCCATGGTGGGATCCATGACCAGGTTGAGGTCGCCTCCCAGTATAATTTTCGATCCATCCGCAAATTTGGCGAGGATGTTTAACACTCTCAGTGCTTGGGATACCTGGTTCTGGTTAGGAAGATAAATATTTGCAAATGTGATTACTTTACCCAGAATTTCAACCTTGAGGAAAATATATCTACCTCCTTCGTCGGTCAGTGAGTCAATTTGCTGGTTCTGAAGAGTTCTGTGCAAAGCTATGGAGACCCCTCCTGCCTTTCTCAGGGGGTCGGGGGCTGTGCAGCCACGTGGTGTAGAACGAGGAGGAGCAGGCCGGCACACAGCCCACCTTGAAGTGGGTTTCTTGTAATAGGGCCACCATCACCTTTTTTTTGTGGAGATGGTAGAGGAGCTGCCTTCTCTTCTGTGGGCTGTTCAACCCTTTAATGTTGAGTGAACAAAATGTTAGATTCGCCATTTGGAGTCCATTGCAAGGATAGGTGTGTGCCTTTGTCTCCCCTCGATCGGGTTGTTAAGGGGGAAGGGGGACACATGAGGGAAGGAGGAGGATAGGAAACACATAAGGGGATAACGCTTAACTGGGGTACAAACAAAAACTGTTAGGGTGACCCTGCTGGTCCCCTTCAACTAAAAGCCTGCCTAGTTTAGGCAGAGATCGGCAGCTTCAATTAGCTGTCAGCCCTATGTGGGAGAGTGGAAGCCAAGGAGGGGTAGGCTCCTCCCGCTTGCCAACCCCTAGTATTTGTTTCCTGGTTCCTTCCCCCTTTCAAAAGGAAAAAAGGCCCAGGACTGGCGATAATAGGAGTAGATGTTCCCAGACCCAGCTGGGTCTAACTTTGCCCCCCCTCTAATTGGATCTGATGGCGCATTCCCCTAGCGGGGTGATGATTATGAGAGAGAGAAGGGGGGGGGGGTAACCAATGGGTGAGACAGAGGATTAGGTTGAAGTAAAGTTAAATCACAGGGTGAGTTAGGATAGATATATTATCCGTCGGATCATTCCGGGGTTTCGCTTCTGGTGTCGATTCTTTCTCCCTGTTGCAGTTCTTTGCGGCGACGTCTGGATTTTGCGGGTGCTGGTTGCCATGTGTTCCTTGGGGGCATCACCGGTAGGGCGCACGTGGTGGGCCAGTCCGGTAACCGGACCGGGGGTAGCTCTAGGGTGCCCAGAAAGTTTGGTAGGTCTCCCAATCCTCTGAATGTTGTAGATTTGCCATTCTTGGATGCATGTAGTTGGAAGGGGAACCCCCAACGATAGGGTATTCCCCTGTCCTGCAGCAGAGTCAGTAGGGGTTTTAAGGCTTTCCGCAGCTGGAGGGTCCTACGAGAGAGGTCTGGGAGAATATGGATCGGTGTTCCCTTAAAGGTCAGTTCTTTAATGGCACGGGTTTTTTGTAATATTAAATCTTTGTCTTTGTAAAAATGGATTCGACAGACCACGTCCCTCGGTCTGCCAGGATCCGCGGGTTTCGGGCCTAGTGATGTGTGGATTCTATCGATTTCCAGCATGGTAGATTCGGGTCTTTTCAGGATATTGTTGAAGAAAGACTGGGCCCAGGATTCGAGTTGGGATGGTTCTATTTCCTCTGTGAGACCTCTTATGCGCAAGTTATTTCTTCGGTGGCGATTCTCCAAATCGTCTATGTGGGTATAGAGGTCCAGAATCTGCTGGGAGTGTAGGTGAAGTTCTTGATTATGGGACTCGAGGGTCTCTGTAGTCTTCTCCTGGGCCTCCTCCACTGCCTCTACTCTCTGGCCAATCTGTCGAATCTCAAATTGGAGGGACTCCATGTCTTTCTTGCAGGCGGTTTCCAGTTGCTGAAATTGGGCGTCGATATGGTTCTGTGTTGGTAAGGCTCTGAGGTGCTTTTTCCAGTCCCAGCTCTCTTCCTGTGTCAGCGTGGGAAACTCTTCGGGATTCCTCGGGGTGGGGCGTCTGGCCTCGGTTGAAGGTCTCTCTATATCGCTAGAGTGATTATGGCTGGGTTGCCTTGAGGTCAACTCCTGTGTTGAGAGTGCATGACTTGCGGACACAGTTGTGCTCTGGGTGTCAGGTTGTCTGGGTCTTCTTTGGCTCGGGGTTCTTTGAGGCTGCGGGTCGTCCCAGGTTGACTGGGTTACTGTGGCCCCTTTCGCGTCTGTGCATGGGCCTCTTGAGGAGCCCTTGAAGGCACTTCTGGCGCTTTGCTGTGGTTCGGGGGAGCATTGTGACTCTGGTGAGCTGCGTGATGGGGTGGAACCGCGATTTGGCGGTGGTGTTGAGCCGCTCTGGGGGGGTGAGCATTGAGAGAGTTCTCCCTCTAGATCTGGGGGTTGCAGGGGGCCTGGACTGATGTGGGCTCCTCCAGTTCCCTCAATACTGGTGGGGACTGAGCCTGTTGCCCTTTGTGGGTTGGGGGCCCCCTTATGCATGGGGGTCTGTATTTGGGTGCAGTCATGGAGCATGCTCCCTCCTGGCTCCTGTGTCCCTATGGGGCTCGGGGGGGGGGGGGGGGGAGACTGCGGGGGGGCCGCTGGGGCTCTGATGGTTTTAGCCCCTGTAGGTGATGAGGCACCCCCCTCTCCTGCATCTATTCTGCCCACACCACTCACCGCCGCCGCGGGTATTGCTGGGCCGCTGTCTCCGGTCGGGGACCGTCCTCTCCTTCCCAGCTGATTGCTGGCCGCTGGTTCAGAGGCTCCGCCCCCCTCCGGCTTTCTCCCGCTAACCTCGGTAGCTCCCCTGCCTCTTCTGCCTTCGGAGCTAGCTCTGTCCATGCTGGCCCCGCTCTGTGTGCTCGGGCCGGGCGGCCCCTCCGAGCTCGTCTGCCGCGCCGGAAGTGCTGCGTCCGCCATCTTGGGTGCTGCCGCACGGGACTCTCCTCCCGCCGTTCTCCTCAGGAACGCCGCTATGCCTCTCCCTGTGTCGTCCGCTGGTGTCCTGGGGGTTCCTCTTCTCCTCCCCTTGGTCATGGTCGTGAGTAGCCGGGTCTGGGTCATCCGCCTATGGGTTTTCTGGGGTCGGTTGCGGGAGCTGTGCTGGCGTGCGACTTACTTCCTCATTGACTAGCCACGCCCCCCCTCTACCACGTTTTTTGATAGCATTCAAAACGCTCCCAATTGATTTCAATGGGCCACGCATCACATTTGAAAAGGCTTAAACGTTGCAAAAAAAAAAAAAAGAACAGACAGTGCTCAAAAAACAAAGCACTAGAAACGCAGCATTCAAACGCTAGTCTGAGAAGCCCCACTAACATCAATAGAGGTGTTTTAGAGCGTTGAGGGCCACACTAACACACTGTAAAAAGTGGGGGGTGAGAGCAGCCATATTGCCAAAAACACACAGTGAACATCGGCATTGGAAAAAAAACAGCAAGAACATAAATAAACACAAAAGAAAGAATAAAAAACAGATGATTTGCAAACAGTTCAGGTGAGGCCGCTCTCACACCGGCAATAGGGGCACTTCAGGTGAGGCCGCTCTCACACCGGCACTTCAGGTGAGGCCGCTCTCACACCGGCACTTCAGGTGAGGCCGCTCTCACACCGGCACTTCAGGTGAGGCCGCTCTCACACCGGCACTTCAGGTGAGGCCGCTCTCACACCGGCAATAGGGGCACTTCAGGTGAGGCCGCTCTCACACCGGCAATAGGGGCACTTCAGGTGAGGCCGCTCTCACACCGGCAATAGGGGCACTTCAGGTGAGGCCGCTCTCACACCGGCGTCAGGGTCACTTCAGGTGAGGCCGCTCTCACACCGGCGTCAGGGTCACTTCAGGTGAGGCCGCTCTCACACCGGCGTCAGGGTCACTTCAGGTGAGGCCGCTCTCACACCGGCGTCAGGGTCACTTCAGGTGAGGCCGCTCTCACACCGGCGTCAGGGTCACTTCAGGTGAGGCCGCTCTCACACCGGCGTCAGGGTCACTTCAGGTGAGGCCGCTCTCACACCGGCGTCAGGGTCACTTCAGGTGAGGCCGCTCTCACACCGGCGTCAGGGTCACTTCAGGTGAGGCCGCTCTCACACCGGCGTCAGGGTCACTTCAGGTGAGGCCGCTCTCACACCGGCGTCAGGGTCACTTCAGGTGAGGCCGCTCTCACACCGGCGTCAGGGTCACTTCAGGTGAGGCCGCTCTCACACCGGCGTCAGGGTCACTTCAGGTGAGGCCGCTCTCACACCGGCGTCAGGGTCACTTCAGGTGAGGCCGCTCTCACACCGGCGTCAGGGTCACTTCAGGTGAGGCCGCTCTCACACCGGCGTCAGGGTCACTTCAGGTGAGGCCGCTCTCACACCGGCGTCAGGGTCACTTCAGGTGAGGCCGCTCTCACACCGGCGTCAGGGTCACTTCAGGTGACGTCCCTCTCACACCGGCGTCAGGGTCACTTCAGGTGACGTCCCTCTCACACCGGCGTCAGGGTCACTTCAGGTGACGTCCCTCTCACACCGGCGTCAGGGTCACTTCAGGTGACGTCCCTCTCACACCGGCGTCAGGGTCACTTCAGGTGACGTCCCTCTCACACCAGCGTCAGGGTCACTTCAGGTGACGTCCCTCTCACACCAGCGTCAGGGTCACTTCAGGTGAGGAGGCTCTCACAGCGGCATTAGGGTCAGTTCAGGTGAGGCCGCTCTCACAGCGGCATTAGGGTCAGTTCAGGTGAGGCCGCTCTCAAACCGGCGTTATGGTCAGTTCAGTTGAGCGGAGAGGAGGGGGCCGAGGATCGAGCCCTGAGGGACCCCAACAGCGAGGGGGTGCAGAGAGCAGGGGGCCGAGGACCAAGCCCTGGGGAGTGGAGAGGACATAGAGGCAGTGAAGGAGATGCTGAAAGAGCGATCTGAGAGGTAGAAGGAAAACCAGGAGAGAACAGTGTCCTTTAGGCTGATGAAGCACTGCATCCCGCACTGCATTGATTGGCTGAGCAGAGCTCGATGGCCAAGCCCCCTGCAGAGATGTTGCGGGAAGAGGTGTATAGTTGCGTGCCATCAGCATAGAGGTGGTATTGGAGGCTGTATCTGTGGATTGTTTGTCCGATTGGGGCTGTATAGATATAGAGGAGAGGGCGAGGACCGAGCCCTGGGGGACCCCAACAGCAGGGGGAGCGGAGAGAAGGGGGCCGAGGACTGAGCCCTGGGGACCCCAACAGCGAGGGGGGAGGGGGTGTGGAGGGGCCGAGGACTGAGCCCTGGGGGACCGCAACAGCGAGGGGGAGCGGAGAGGAGAGAGCCGAGGACTGAGCCCTGGGGGACCACAACAGCGAGGGGGAGCGGAGAGGAGAGAGCCGAGGACTGAGCCGTGGGGGACCGCAACAGCGAGGGGGAGCGGAGAGGAGAGAGCCGAGGACTGAGATGTGGGGGGACAGCAACAGCGAGGGGGAGCGGAGAGGAGAGAGCCGAGGACTGAGATGTGGGGGGACAGCAACAGCGAGGGGGAGCGGAGAGGAGAGAGCCGAGGACTGAGCCCTGGGGGACCGCAACAGCGAGGGGGAGCGGAGAGGAGAGAGCCGAGGACTGAGCCCTGGGGGACCGCAACAGCGAGGGGGAGCAGAGAGGAGAGAGCCGAGGACTGAGCCCTGGGGGACCGCAACAGCGAGGGGGAGCAGAGAGGAGAGAGCCGAGGACTGAGACCTGGGGGACCCCAACAACGAGGGGGAGCAGAGAGGAGGGGGCCGAGGACCGAGCCCTGGGGGACCCCAACAACGAGGGGGAGCAGAGAGGAGGGGGCCGAGGACCGAGCCCTGGGGGAGGGGAGAGGTGGTAGAGCCAGTGAAGAAGATGCTGAAAGAGCGGTCAGAGAGGTGAACCAGGATTAAACAGTGTCCTTTAGGCCGATGAAGCAAAACCATAGTGAGGAGGAGGTCATGGTCGACAAATGCAGTGGAGAGGTCAAGGAGGATCAGTAGGGAGTAGTCGCACCTTGATTTGGCCATCAACAGGTTGTTTTATACTTTTTCTGAGAGTGGTTTCAGTCGAGTGTAGGGGGTGGAAACCGGACTGGAGCAGGTCGAGGAGAGAGTTGTTAGAGAGAAAGCGTTTGAGGCGGGAGTAGCCCATGCATTCTAGTAGTTTAGAGATGAAGGGGAGGTGGAAGATCGATCAGTAATTCGCAGCATCGGTCGGGACAAGGGTCAGTTTCCTTAGCAGAGGGGATATGGGGGAGTGTTTGTTAGGTGCACTGTTCAGACACAATCTTCTGTGTCTGGCAAACATGGGTGTCGTCCCATTCTGTCTTTTCCCTGAGCTTATATTCACTCTCTTCCAGCACTCCTATGGTAAATAGCTTCTGGTCTCCTGTTCAGCTGATGCACCTTTTCCAGTCACCGTCCTATATAGCTGCCCTCGGCCTTTCAGACCTCGCTGCAGTGTTGATGAGTGTTTATTCCCTTCACTTCATGTCCAGCCGCTGCTTCGGCAGTTACCTTGCATTTTGCTTGTGTTCTTCGTTCGTGTACTCTAGTCTGTTCTTCTCGTCCTCTTCTCTGCTTATCCTTGTCCGCTTCTTCCTCCTTTGTTTCTTTACTCCCCGATGTTGTTCTATCTGTCTTATAGGTGTTCTGGCCCGCCAGGGTAAGTCAGCACCTAGAGAAAGACCGTGGGGTCGTCCTTATTGGGACGAGTGCTCCTCTTATAGGCAGGGGTTTCCCTCTCCTGATTATCCATTCAGGGCAAGATACCTTCCCTAGTTTCCATCCGTACACTGACCTGTTCATCTTGTACCTTACCTCCCACATTGGGGTTGGCTGATGGATTTTATATTGTATTTTCTGTCTGCTGACCAAAATATTAGGTCTGACGCACTATCCAGAGCATTTGACTGTGACACTGAAGAGGCCCCACAATTCATCATTGAACCTGCCAGATTGGTGACCGTAGCTCCTGTTCAGGTTAAGGATATCCCGCCAGGGAGGACGTTCATGTCTGAGGCCAATAGGAGAGGTGTCCTATCCTGGGGTCACTGTTCCAAATTAGCTGGTCATTCTGGGCAATGCAAGACTAGGAAGTTAATTCACCGTCAGTACTGGCGGCCATCCATGATTTTGTTTCCTCCTGTACCTCCTGCACCCAGTATAAACCACAGAAACTAAGACCTACAGGGCTCTCGTGTCCATTACCCATACCTGAGGCTCCATGGCAGCATATTGCCATGAACTTTATTACAGATTTACCTCTATCCAGTGGCTGTACTGTTATGTGGGTAGTAGTGGACCGATTTTCTAAAATGGCCCATTTTGTGCCTCTGCTCAGTTTGCCGTCTGCCAGTCAACTTGCCGAGAAATTCATTGATCACATTTTTCGCCTCAATGGCTTTCCTAAGCATATTGTGTCAGATAGAGGGGTGTAATTTACATCTAAATGTTGGAGATCACTTTGTAAATTGATGGATATATCATTAGACTTCTCTTCGGCGTATCACTCACAGTCTAATAGACAGGTGGAGCGAACCAAACAGATCCTGACCAGATATCTCCGCCATTTTACCAATACACACCAGGATGATTGGGTCAGTCGTCTGTCCTGAGCAGCACTTCAGCGACTCCACGAAGACTTCTCCCTTCTTCATAGTATATGGGCATCAACCCAGAGTTCCCCTGCCACTCTCCACGACTTCCGAAGTTCCAGTCGCACTTTGTTCAGCAGAGAGTTTTGCAAAGATTTGTCAGGAGACCAAGGTTAACCTGGAGAAGTCAATCGCTTTCATGAAGAGGTTTGCTGATTGCAGGCGTTGGTCTTCCCCACAGTTTGTCCCAGGGGATAAAGTGTAGCTTTCCTTCAAACACATAAGGTTGAAAGTTCTATTTTATAAGCTCACCGACAATTTTTGGGTCCGTTTCAAGTTTTGGAGAGAATTAATTCTGTTTGTTACAGGCTGCGACTCCCACCCTCCCTGCGTATCCCTGACTCCTTCCATGTCTCTTTCCTCAAACCACTTGTGCTCAATAGATTATCCAAAAATCCCAGACCAGATGCCTCTCGGGTTAGTTCAGAGAACAGCTTCGAGGTGCAACATATTCTTGATGTTAAGAAGGTCAGGAACAAGACCTTTTACCTAGTGGATTGGAAGGGTTACAGACCGGAGGAGAGGTCATGGGAGCCATCTGAGAACATCAATGCTGCACATGGGATTCAGGAATTTCTGCAGAAAAACGGCAGGAGGAGCTTCTCTGAGCTTATATTCACTCTCTTCCAGCACACCTGGAGTTAATAGCTTCTGGTCTCCTGTTCAGCTGATGCACCTTTTCTAAACACTGACCTACATAGCTGCCCTGGGCCTCTCAGACCTTGCTGCAATGAAGCCGCTGCTTCGGCAGTTACCTTGCATTCTGCTTGTGTTCTTCGTTTGTGTCTTCTGTGGTCTGTTGTTCCCGTTGTCCGCTTCTCTGTTTATCCTTGTACGCTCATTCCTTCTTTGTTTCTGTACTCCCCGTTGTTCTATCTTTGTCCTATAGGTGTTCTGGCCCGCCAGAGTAAGTAAGCGCCTAGAGGAAGACCGCGGGATCATCTTTATCGGGACGAGTGCTCTGCTTATAGGCAGGGGTTTCCCTCTCCTGGTTGTCAGTTCAGGGCAAATATCTTCCCTAGTTTCCATCCGTATATGGGGATATTCATCTTGTATCTTACCTCCCACGCTGGGGTTGGCTGTCAGCCGTGCTGGATCAGATCTTCACCTACCTGGTAGGTTGACACAGTGGTTCCACATCCACAGTCCTTACACCAAGGTTGTCATGGTCTGCGGTGGCTGGCTCGGGTCACAGAAGGTGTCGCTTCATCAAGGATGCATCTGAGGGTGGTGGAGTACTGTTTGGCAGCCAGATTGGGGCAGGAGAGAAGAGGGATAGGGGAGAGGGAGGACTCCATGGTCTCAGTGAAATGATGGGTGTGGACAGTCTGGAGGTTCCTAGAGGTGTGATAGGTGGGAGTCACGGGAGATGCTAGAGTGCCTGAAGGAAGAGAGGAGGTTGTGGTCAGAGAGTGGGAGGGGGAGCTAGTGAAGTGGGAGGCAGAGCAGAGGTGGAAAAAGATTAGGTGAAGAGGGTTGCGGTCTCTATGAGTGGGGGAGTCTGAGAGTTGTTGCAGTGTCCGAGGAGTGGGCCCCAACCTAGGAGACAGCGGGGTAGAGTTTGGGCCCTGTCACGGTGGCTCTATCGTCTCCCACCCGAAGGGTAACCAGTGACATGTCCAAGGAGCCGAGGGCAGGCTATTAAACAGAGGAACCCAAAGAGGGATTACCTTAGTCCTTTGTGTCACGCACGATGCCACTGTTCCATCCTCTACGATGAATCCAGTTGTTGATAATAAGAGTCCACACACAGGGATTTAAAGGGGTTGTCCCGCGCCGAAACGGGTTTTTTTTTTTTTTTCAACCCCCCCCCATTCGGCGCGAGACAACCCCGATGCAGTGACGTACAGAAAGCTTACCGGAGCGCTTACCTTAATCCCCGCGCTCCGGTGACTTCTATACTTACCTGTGAAGATGGCCGCCGGAATCCTCTTCTTCCGTGGACCGCAGCTCTTCTGTGCGGTCCATTGCCGATTCGAGCCTCCTGATTGGCTGGAATCGGCACGTGACGGGGCGGAGCTACACGGAGCCGGCATCCTGCACGAAAGGCTCCATAGAAGAAAGCAGAAGACCCGGACTGCGCAAGCGCGGCTAATTTGGCCATCGGAGGGCGAAAATTAGTCGGCACCATGGAGACGAGGACGCCAGCAACGGAGCAGGTAAGTATAAAACTTTTTATAACTTCTGTATGGCTCATAATTAATGCACAATGTATATTACAAAGTGCATTATTATGGCCATACAGAAGTGTATAGACCCACTTGCTGCCGCGGGACAACCCCTTTAACTTTCTACTATATACTAACTACTGTATATTACTATATACTACTATACTGTGTACTACTATATACTGACTACTGTATATTACTATATACTACTATACTGTGTACTAGTATATACTGGCATAGGCATACAGTCAGGGGTCGCTGGGGTCGTGGCAAACCTGCCCCTGCCCTGAGGGGGCCAGGAGGCCGCCCTCCACCATATACATATGCACATTCACTGCATTACCGACTGGCTGTTCTGTCTGCAGCACCGAAGCGATCACGTAGTAGACAGTGCAGCCATCCTGAGAGGAACTACAGAAGAGCAGGAGGGAGGCAGCCGCAGGAGCCGGGAGGGAGTGATGATGTCATCATGTGCTGCCCCTGCCTCCTGCTGAATGGAGTCTGCCTGTTCTGCTGCTATCAAGGGAGAAGTGGTCTGGATCCCGGGGGGCGTATATCTATATTACTCTCAAGCTCAGCACTATGGAGCAATTCCAGCAACCTCATTGGTTCTGATTCACAATTCCAGCAACCTGATTGGTTGTTTGGGTTGTCTGATTCAACTTGATTGGTTGTTAGTGCCGAGCTTGAGAGTAATATAGATATGTGTGTCCCGGGGTATGTGTGTGTATATATATATATATTAGTGTATCCATCTTATCTCTCTCCCCCCATCTCCCCCCCCATCTCTCTCCCCCCATTTCTCCCCCCTCGAATCTCTCTCTCGCCCCCCTCGAATCTCTCTCTCGCCCCCCTCGAATCTCTCTCTCGAGTTGGGACCCATTAGCTTTTCCTATTTATGACATAATCAATGCCCGTGCCAAATTTCAAGTTTCTATGACATTGGGAAGTGAGAGATTTAGATTATGTACGTAAAATTTCGACATCGGGAAGTTGGAGAACTTTTAGTGAGTGAGTCAGTGAGGGCTTTCGTCATTAAATATATATATATATGATATAATTTCACACTGTAGGCCGCCTGCAGACGGCCGGGTTTGATGCCGCTGAGAGAATTCTCGCAGCGGGATCCGACCTGCGCCCCTGCAGTGAGCAGCGCGGCTCACCTTCTTCCGCGTCTTCTCCTCTCTGTCATGTGCCGGCTGCCCCCCAGCCGACACATGCGCAGAGCGGATCCGGCGCATCGGTAGTGACATTTATGTGTAGGCCTCTAGGCCTTTATGTGAGACCCGCACAGAAATAGAACATGCCGCCATTTGTTTTCTGCATGTGTTTTCACGCAAATCGCGGCCGTCTGCATAGGATTGCGTTTTGCAATGCGGGAAATCGCGCCGTGGAATTTCCGCCCGTGTGCAGCCGGTCTCACGCACAATTAAAAAATGCATCCAAACCGCAGTTATTAATAGTCCTGCAGCTCCTTAATAACGTGCGCGGTCTTTATATACTGCATGCAGGTTTTGTACGTTTTTCTTAATTGTGGTTCAAAAGTACAACAAAAACCTGACCCCCCCCCCCCCCCCCTGGGGCCGCGGTCACATGGGAGCAAAATGCCGCGAAATGACCGCAGGGGAATACTGGGAGATTCCCGCAGCAGAAATGCAGCTTCTCCACCTGTATTCCGCGATGGCCATCACTCCCCACAGAGAGGACAGAGGCCACCTCGGAAACAGCGATACAACTGACATGGCGCGGCTCTGATTTCCACGCGGCATGTCAATTTCAGCGTGGCTCAGCCGCGACGGTCTGGCCGCAGCGTGTGGATGGGGTGCTTGCAGATCTGTCCACTGTGCTGCTTTGTCGCGGGATAAAGATTGCAGGCGGAAATTCCAAGCAGAAAGTCTGCAGGGCGATTCGCCCCATGTGACCCGGCCGAGGCGTTCAGAAAACGCAGCTGCAAATAGTGGCATTTTTCCCAGAATGTCGAGCGGCATTTTCGTACGCAGGTTACAGCGTGTGACAGCGCTTAATGCCCCCATCATTGTGACCGGGGGGGCGGTAGAAAACACGAAAATAGAACAGACAGCTCTGGAAAATCGCAGCGGCAGGAGCACCACGGTGGAGTGACCCCGTTAACATCAATGGCAGCGCTGTACCGCGGTTAGTACGGCGCTCGGGACGCCGCGCTAATAGCGGTAAAGAGCAGTGAGAGCGTCTGAGGGACTACAAACACATATTCACGAAGTAGGACTTTCATGGACTGCAGCTGCTGGTATTACCGCTGGTCGGTCTTTGCTGCGACTTTCTTACGTCAACCGGCAGTGACCATGCGTGTACAGCAGCTGCCAATTCCAGCGACCTAACCCTACAGCTAACCCTAACCCTAAAGCTAACCCTAACCCTAAAGATAACCCTAAAGCTAACCTTAACCCTAATCCCTAACCCTAACCCAATTCCAGCGACCTAACCCTAAACCTAACCCTAAAGCTAACCCTAACCTTAACCCTAACCCTAAACCCTAACGCTAACCTTAACTCTAAAGCTTACCCTAACCCCCAACCCTAACCTTAACCCTAACCCTAAAGATAACCCTAACCCTAAAGATAACCCTAAAGCTAACCTTAACCCTAATCCCTAACCCTAACCCAATTCCAGCGACCTAACCCTAAACCTAACCCTAAAGCTAACCCTAACCTTAACCCTAACCCTAAACCCTAACGCTAACCTTAACTCTAAAGCTTACCCTAACCCCCAACCCTAACCTTAACCCTAACCCTAAAGATAACCCTAAACCCTAACGCTAACCTTAACCCTAAAGCTTACCCTAAACCCTAATGCTAACCCTAACCCCCGCTGGTCTCGTGAAGTTGCCCTCGCACAGATCTCCCAAGGGGGTGTGTCCCCCAACAACCAATCAGGTGGCTGGTATCGGCAGCGCTCCTCAGTCAGTGCTGAATTGGTGTGCATGCGGTCCGGATGGAGCTCGGCCGGGCGCTCTGCGTGGTGACCGGCGCCTCACGGGGCTTCGGGCTTACCGTCTGCCGGGAGCTGGCGGCTCGGGTGGCCCCGGGCTCCTGGCTGCTGCTGGTGGCCCGCTCGGAGGAGAGGCTGCGGCAGGAGGCGGGGAGGCTGATGGAGCGCTGGCCGGGGCTCGGGATCAGCTGGGTGGCGGCGGACCTGAGCACCAAGGAAGGCGTGAGAAGGACGGTGATGGCGGCTGACGGGCTGAAGAGCGAGCGGGAGGCGGCGGACACCGTGCTCATCATCAACAACGCCGGTACGATATACAGGGAGGAACAGGTGGAGGGGCAGGGGGCGTGTCTGATATAGAGGGGACAGGCAGGGGGCGTGTCTGATGTAGAGGGGGAACAGGTGGAGGGGCAGGGGGCGTGTCTGAAATAGAGGGGAGGCGCTGGGGGCGTGTCTGATGTAGACGGGGGGCTGGGGGCGTGTCTGAGAGGGGAGGGGTCGTGTCTGATATAGAGGGCGGGGTGGGGAGGGGGGGGGGGGCAGGTGGAGGGGCTGGGGGAGTGCCTGAGAGGGGAGGGGTCGTGTCTGATATAGAGGGGGAGCAGGGGCGTGTCGGATGTAGAGGGGGCGTGTCTGGTGGAGGTGGGGGCGTGCCTGATATAGAGCGGGCGGGGGCGTGCCTGATGTAGAGGGGGAACAGGTGGAGGGGCAGGGGTGTGTCTGATGTAGAGGGGACGAGGGGGGCTGGGGGTGTGTCTGATGTAGACAGGGGGGCGTGCCTGAGAGGGGAGGGGTTGTGTCTGATATAGAGGGGGAGCAGGGGCGTGTCGGATGTAGAGGGGGCGTGTCTGGTGGAGGTGGGGGCGTGCCTGATATAGAGGGGGCAGGGGGCGTGCCTGATATAGAGGGGGGCAGGGGGCATGTCTGATATAGAGGGGGAACAGGTGGTGGGGCGGGGGTGTGCCGGGGAGGGGAGAGGTCGTGTCTGATATAGAGTGGGAGCAGGGGCATGTCTGGTGGGGGAGGGGGCGTGTCTGATATAAAGAGGGGGACAGGGGGCGTGCTTGATGTAGAGGGGGGGCAGGGGGCATGTCTGATATAGAGGGGGAACAGGTGGTGGGGCAGGGGTGTGCCTGAGAGGGGAGGGGTCGTGTCTGATATAGAGGGGGAGCAGGGGCGTGTCAGATGTAGAGGGGTGGTGGGGGTGTCTGGTGGGGGAGGAGGTGTGTCTGATATAAAGAGAGGGGGCAGGGGCGTTTTTGATAGAGGGGGAGCAGGGGCATGTCGGATGTAGAGGGGGCGTGCCTGATCGGTAGGAGATGTGTCTGATGTAGGGGCAGGGGCGTGTCTGATATAGAGGGGGGGCAGGGGCGTGTTGGATGTAGAGGGGGCCGTGTCTGATCGGGAGGGGGCGTATCTGATGTAGGGGCAGGGGGCGTGTCTGATAGAGGGGGAGCAGGGGGCAGGCGGCGTGTCTGATGTAGGGGGGCAGTGGGCTTGTCTGATATAGAGAGGGGAACAGGTGGTGAGGCAGGGGGCGTGTTTAATGTAGGGGAGAGGGCAGGGGGCGTGTCTGATGTAGGTTGGGAAAGGCAGGAGGCGTGTCTGATATAGAGGGGGATAGGTGGAGGAGCAGGGGGCGTGTCTTATGTGGGCGCAGGTCAGTGGGCCTGTCTGACATAGAGGGGGGACAGGGGGAGGAGCAGGGTGTGAGGAAGGGGCGGGTGGGGGTGTAGATGGCGTGTCTAATATACAGGTGGAAGAGCAGGGGGGGTGTCTAATATAGAGGGGGGACAGGTGGAAGAGCAGGGGGGTGTCTAATATAGAGGGGGACAGGTGGAGGTGCAGAGGGCGTGTCTAATATAAATGGGGAACAGTTGGAGAAGGGGGCATGTCTGATATAGGGGGGGACAGATGGAGGAGCAGGGGGCGTGTCTGATATAGATTGGGGGACAGATGGAGGTGCAGGGGGCGTGTCTGATATAGATTGGGGGACAGATGGAGGTGCAGGGGGCGTGTCTGATATGGAGGAAGGGAACAGGTGGAGGTGCAGGGGCATCTCCGATACAGGGGGGGACAGGTGAAGGTTCAAGGGCCGTGTCTGATATAAAGGGGGGGGGGAGGTTGAGGTGCAGGGGGTGTGTCTGATATAGATGAGGGACAGGTGGAGGAGCAGGAGAAGTTTCTGATACAGAGGGGGGACATGTAATGGGGCAGGGGGCGTGTCCGATAGAGAGGGGGAGACAGGTGGAGATGCAGTGGGCGTGTCTGATGTAGAGGGGGACAGGTAGAGTTGCAGAGGGCGAGTCTAATATAGAGGGGGGGTGCAGGTGATGGAGCAGGGGGCGTGTAGTGGAGGGATAGGAGGTGTGTCTGATGTAGTGAGCAAACAGGTGGAGGTGCAGGGGGTGTGTCTCATGTACTGGGGGGCAGGTGGAGGTGCAGTGGGCGTGTCTGATGTGGGAGGGAAGGGGGCATGACTGATATAGAGGGGGGACAGTTAAAGGAGCAGGGGGCGTGTTTGATTCAGATGTGAGGGACAAGTGGAGGTGCAGGGGGTGTGTCTGATATAGAGGGGGGGCAGGTGAAGGAGCAGGGGGCGTGTCTGATATATAGGGGGGGGCAGATGGGGGTGCAGGGGGCGTGTGGCATTTAGAGCTGGGACAGGGGACATTTGTCATTTGGAGGGGAGGAGGCATGTGTGTTATGATATGGGGGACAGGGTGGAGTTACGGAGGACAGATGTCATATAGCGGGGGAAGACTGTGGACATGGAGTGACAGTGTGATATAGAGGGAGAGACACGTCTAGGTACAGGGGACATGTGTGATATGGAGGCGAGGGTGGGCATGTGTGTTATAGGGTGGGGGTTGGCGGTTCAGAGGACAGGTGTGATATATACCCTGTTATGTGATATGTAGTTGCTTGTCAGAACAAATAACAGGTGGCAGTTACAGGTAACAGGATGGGTGGTGGTACAGGGGATGTGTGTGATTTAGAATGGGGGGCAGGGGGCGCGTGTGATTTAGAATGGGGGGCAGGGGGCGCGTGTGATTTGGAGGGGCAGTGACAGAGGACGCGTGTTGTTTAGAATGTGGGGGGGGGGCAGGGCACGTGTGGGACTTAGAGGGGAGGACAGGTGTGATATGTACCGTTATGTATGATGTGTTCTGACAGCCTGTAATATATATCACAGAACAGGTAATAGGACTGGGGGATGTGTGTGATATGCCATGTTATATATGGTGGGGGGCACTGGTTGGCTGATTAGTATGTGGCTTCTGTGTTGCGCTGTTCTCCATGTTCGGTCA